>NC_079890.1:32252018-32552018 GCF_024868665.1 Triplophysa rosa
TGGTATCAGAGTTAAATTCAAAATATTGGAGAGACAAGTTTAGCCAAATAACGGTTCTTCACGGTTTCTTTTGATTGGTATCAGAAATAATCGACAGGCACTCTATTGTTTGTGAATGTGTACCTTAAGTTAACTGCAGCCCACGAACACGCGCAGCAACATTTGTTTATGTTGTCACTATGACTTCAAAATTTAAATTAATCTCATCCTTAATACAGTCCAGTTTAACGCTGATGTTAAAGACAATGATCCAACCTACCCGTTTGGTGGAAGGGATCCTCAGGCAATCCTCCTCTGTGTTAAAGCCACACTCTGTGCTGACATCAGTAATAAAGTCAATATACTCCTTATACTGAGACTTCTTGCACTGTCTGCGCTGATACTTTCCGTAGAAGTCGAAGAAGCAGCAGGGGAGCACAAAGTAACGGCATGAGTAAGATGATCTGGACGAGATGGACACAAAGGATGAATTCCATATTAAAATTCAAACACTTTTTGATCAATTCATTTCTATGACCTTTGCATTGATGATTTTTTTGTACAAATTATTTAAATTAGACAGACTTGCTAATGAATCTTTCAGACCAGTTTTTAGCTAATTCTACCAATTAAATATTTTAGAGCAGAGCATGTTTAGAAAAATATAGCTACACAGTCACTTTTGTATTAATCATAGAAATAGACATGCCTTTTAATATTGTAATAATTTCCATGAACTTTCTGAGCCTGGAAAACTCGATTTCAAAATTCAGTAAATACAGAGTGAAAATAAAATTCTTCAAACAAAAGAAATGACACCTACAACGGACAATATCCATAAACAAATAGTTCACTGACCAGTGAAGTAACACATGTAACAAATGTTTTTGGGAAATGTCTGTTCTGTACATGTACTCGTCAATAAATACAACAAACACGTTAAATGAACTTGTTGAATGGTTTGTCTCAGTGTTATGTCACTCATCTATAACATGATATTTATGTAATCACTTGCAACACAGATCTGAACTGAAATTTTGTCCAGATGTTATTTTTTACAAACAAGGTGTGGTTTCCTGTGTATGAAAGATGAAGATACATCATCAAAACCAAAATAAATAGACCTTCTCTCTCCTCATCGGTCAGCTGAGAATCCTCTATATTCTGTAACTTTCTCTTATAAATGTAAATCTAAATATAATATTATTAACATTAACAGCACAACAAGATGTTACGGCATCTTGGGTTAATTTATTTCACCATGACGTGTTATATACATAATATAAGCTGGTCAAGCTGACCATCTCCACCTAGTGTCCGAGCCAGAATCCAGAAAAAAAAAACTCTGGACTTTTCAACTAATATGGAGTCAAAGCCTACATGGACAATATGACAGCTTAAACCCATGTGGATAAATGAGAAAAAGGACTTGAAATACAGTGACAGCATTCATCTAGGCTTGCATTATAGTGACACAATTTGTCTCTGCGTGGTTACTGTGACACTGAAAAACTGAAACATTACAAGGACTATACTCGGCATTACTAAGCAAAAAGCTATTTTTTACTTTTTTGTTTTATTTTTTTATGTTGCAAAATGATATAGAACTAAATTAGCACTTTTTTAGCATTAAAGGGATAGTTCACCCAAAAATGAAAATTCTTTCATCATTCACTCACCCTTATGTCATTCCAAACCTGACTTTCTTTCGTCTGCCGAACACAAAAAATATATTTTGAAGAATGTTGGTAACCGAACAACATTGGACCCCACTGACCTCCACAAAAACACTAAGGCATTTCTCAAAATATCTTATTTTGTGTTCCACAGAAGAAGAAAATTCTTAGAGGTTAATTTTTATTTTGGGGTGACCTATCCTGCTAAATATGAATTGAATCTACTAGGCAAACGGTTCGCATTTTAAAAATGTAATGCAATCGATTAAATCAGATTTAGATCATACAATTTCCTATCTCTTAGAATGCATTTATCATTTTGGCAAAAAAATGTATAACTAAAACGTTGTAAAATATGAAAAATAAGACCAAACTAAATACTCTGCAGCATTTCAAAACAAAATAAATCTAAAATCTATTCTATAATAATCTTTACATTTTAGTCATTTTTATAATTTATGTAATGACCTCCTTCCCAACACTAATCCTAGAAAACAGAGCAAAGCTTCCAATCACTTGAAATGAATTTACTGGAGAGCAGGTGTCTCCTCAACACAAGTGCTACTTTCTCGGAGCTGATGACTTGCCTGGCTGCTATAACTGGGATCCATGGTGTAAGCTCATCCGAATGGTTTCCAATCAGCCAGTCTGTGGTGGGGAAGAGGAAGCCATCGCTGGGCGTAATGGCATTTTCCTGAAATAGATAAGAGCACCCGCACCCTGCATCTCATTATCATTGGCTGAATGCTTAATGACACTGGGATGGCAAAACGACCCATCTACAAAAATCTACCAAGGGTTCCATTTCTAAGTTCAGGTTTTATCATGTAGCCAAGGGATTGAGTGAATTTTGATAACAGTAATGTTATAATTAATGCTGTGAATCGATTAAAAAAATTAATCGGATTAATCACACATTTTCTGTGATTAATCACGATTAATCACACATAACAATAATATTTTAAAATATACTTTTACATTTGAATAATTTCACATTTAATATTCAAATTGATGTAGAAACAACATATTTCTTTAACAGCGTCATTTTATGAATGAAAGAAAACATTTTGATATTAGTACTGTAACTGATGTCTCTATTAAATTGATTATTTTAACATTAATTATAGCCATTCAACAATATAATTGAGAGCTATCATGAAATATACAGAAATTGAAGGAAGTTCTCAAACACTTTACAGTCTTTAATGCTAAATTATCAATTAAATGCAGAAGAATTCTCATTAAAGCTACAAAATCACATAGATTTCTTCTTTTATTTTGTTCTTTGATTAACATTAGTGACAGGAGTCACAGCAGCAAGTTTAAGAACGCGGCCCCTTTAAGAGCTGTCTCAGTACGCAGATCTGACCGTCACCGCACTCCCATTTTCACAACTCTTTGCATTCATTTAAGATTTTATTTTACACTTTGAAGTCTTGCTTAAGAAAATGCTAGACAAAACGGGCTTTCTGACATAATCTTGTATGGTTTTATCCATTCAAGCACGAAAGAGAACTTAACACGGATGCGCTGTCTGACAGAGATTCACCGACGCAACCTTCAGCCCATGACTGTTTACACCAGACTGGACCTCGCGTTGCGTTTTGCCGCGTCCCACAGTTTAGAAGCTGTCTATCTTCATTGAACGCGTCCAAGCAACTGTTTAAAATCGCGCTTAAGTGGTTTAAAAGCCTGTACACGAATAAGAGCGTGATTACATAATGTAACGCTAGACAAAAAATGTCAAAACAAACGGATGCTGCGTTAATTGCGTTAAATATTTTTCACGCGTTAATTTGAAAAAAATAATCACATGCGTTAACGCGTTAACGTTGACAGCCCTAGTTATAATGTAATGTTGTTTTTTTCTGAAGGATGCCCGGTCAATATAAAGTGGAAAGAAATACTGCAGGATTTTCGGTGGATGCAAGGTAAATAAAATACTTGTCGATGTCGAGATTGATCCTCTTGATTACAAACTATGACCGGCTCGTGCACTAAAACGACCCAATACATGCAGAATGACAAGAACCATCCGAGCTACCACACGAGCCCTGACCCCCCATTTTCCAGGCAGACAGCCCACTCATGACATCCCAGATTGTGCTGCATCTGTTCAGATGGCAACACCATGTGTTTCACCGATGTTGAAATACTGCAGGGATTTCACAAGTGCACGAATGCGCCCCCTAAATTCACATAGATTCCCATTAGACCTGCCACTAAAGCATCTCGGAATCTCTTTCACGGCAGGACACTATAAATAATGAAGCTCAGGGAATGTTCAAAGCCTTGAGAGTAAAATTTAAAAAGGGAAGACAACAGAAACGCACGGAGAGAAAAACAGGTCTAGGGGTTTTTAAGATGAGTCACATACCGATTTTTAATCACCGTCTTTAAAAGAAATGATAAAAGATCAACTTTAAATTTTTGGATAAAAATCAAACGCTACCAGTGAAAACACATGCAGATAAAATGTACTGTATACCTTAAATGTACTGTAAGTTGTTTTGCATAAAAGCATCTGACAAATGCATAAATGTAAATGTACTGCTTTGGAGGCTGTTGCCATGGTATTCTAGGCAGTTCTGGGTGATTTCCCTTAAGACTACAATATTTTCGTTCTCAGATCCCTACTATAAGGGATTTTTCACTTGCTCAACCATCTACCATGCCATCCACCAAGCAATTGTACTGGTACTGCTTTCCTTAACAAGCATTTCACTCATTTTGGTTGTAAAAGGACATTGGGACTCATTCACTAAGCATGCGTACGCACAAATTTGTGCGTGAAACCTGCGTACGAACGTTTTCACGAACAAATCATGATGCACAAAAACTTTTGAACTAAAATTTATTTGAAATATAAGAGAAAAAATAGTTATCTCTCCAGTCTCTCTCTCTCAGGATAATAGTTATATACTTTAAATAATATATAAATATATATTTATTTATTTAATTACGCGTAGATGTATATGAGATGTATATGCTAATGAGACCTCTTTAAACTGCGTGTCTGAATAAAAGGTGTTTTATTGTGTATGAACTGACTTTGAGGACTGCACAGTGCACACTTGGAATTAATTGCGACGCGTCACATGGGGTTGCCTGGAGTACCTTAAGTGACAACAGGCGGTAAAGGAAAGGTTAGGCGGTCCTAATATGGAGATGGCCTGGGTGTGTTTTATGCAAAAGTCTAAACTCGTGCACGTGGCCGCTCATTTAAAATACTCCAAATTCACTAACATTAGGACGAGGTTAAGAACAAATTCATGTGCGTACGCACGTGTTGTGAATTAAGCAGAAAGTTTTCGTGAAAGTTCAAATGTGCGTATAATACGAAAAATCTACGCAATTATTAGTGAATGAGACCCAATGTCCCTCAATTATATCTTACCTCTAGATGTGTATTAGGCCCAAACATGTCCCAGATCTTCCTCCTGCGGATGTCAATGCCTTTTCCAGGATGCTGAAAACCACATGACGAACATAAGTCTCGGCCAGTTTCAATTAAAAAGAACATCACAGGCAGAAGGTGTACATAATTCAATTTTAGCCCCAAGAAAGGAGGAGTCACATTTCTAATCTCTTGTACAATTAAACGCTACAGATGAGAGATGGCTTTTCATTGTGTTTTTTATTCACATGGTCCCTGCTGTATCATTGATTTTTAACACTGGATGAATATTAACAAATGAAAAGAGCTCAACGTCGAGGGGCTGTCTGACGCAGGGTACAGTGTCGAAATTCAACACGGGAGCAGATGTACTGGTTAACCTACCCCTTCGTTGTTTAATATGTGAACCAGCAGGCCGTTTCCACAGCCGAGATCCACAAAGGACTGTTTTGTTGTTGTTCCCTTTTCAGCACGCTCTTCACCCCACAAGACCTGCATGGGTGACAGAGAGAGAGTGTTTTCCTCTGTTATACCGAGAGTCGAAAAGATTACATGTCCATGATGCCTATTTATTTAACACATACAATCCTCATTTCCACAGTTTTCCACAGACTGACACAGCAGTAACAAATAAAAATATACAAATGTTTAACTGAACAAATTTATGTGCTAAATATTGTAATGAAAGTGTAATTATATAGACTACAACAATTATGTGATATGCGGGCAGAAAGTGTATTAGAGGGCCATTCCAACCTACCAACAAATATGTAGCGATGGCAACATCTTCATACACAAATTTCTCAGGATCAGTAACTTCAGGCCAGACCTTGAACAAATTAATGGCTTACTGTTATTTTGTAACTTGTTTTTAACCAATCAAATGCAGTCAAACACTCAACGCATGTCAGCATTTGACTGGGACACCTCTTGACAACATACTCCATGCATCACATACAGTATGTATACAATGGAAACTAATGACTGTGCTTTTGTCTAGCTGATATAGTTCTCTGCAGTTTGATATTTCTGAAATAGTGTTTTTTAACTTTAAGTCCACACTTGTAATGTACTACTAAAGGTTAGTTAAGAGCGATGTCATTTTCTTGTTACTAATAATATCAAACACATCTGCTAAATAATGACTGTGTGGCCCAAACATTCCTCTATACTGTAAACAGATCGTACCGTCCCAAACAAAAAAATGTCAATGGTTGAGTCAATGTGGCTGGCTGGGATGCTCAAACAAACAGAGCCACAGTGTTTACACTGTGAATGGCTTGTTTATAGATGTATCTTGGAATAAAAGTGATGTAATATAAAGTAATTTCTGAGACAATAGCATCAGAATTAATTGCAATCAAGTCAAGAAAGGCACATTTTAAATTCCAAAATAAAGCAGGGGATGGCACTCGCATAAACAAGTCTTGATTTGTGGCAAAAAATAGCATATTCCTGCCAACCCCACCTTCACTAATTCTTTGTACTTTTCTTTCAGTTGCTGGTAGATCACGCTGTATTTCTCCACAGGTATAAGGGACAGGGTGCTTTTAAATTCACTTTTCCTGCTCTCCAGAGCCCAGCGTGACAGTTTCGGCAGGAGTTCTCTACAAAGCCAGGAAAGTTTGGGATAAGCCACCCCATCGCTGTACCAATCCTCAGGCCTTAGAGCATGAAGAGACAATATCCTGAAAAGAGAAGAAGTTTTATTATAAGTATTTATCAACAACTGTGTCCTCAATACAACCAGAAAAAACATTATCAGTTAAACCACTACAGACTGTCCAGACTGATTGATATATAAGTCAGGGTAGGCTGATATATAAACTACACTTAAACTTAACTGTCATTAACACTGTTGAGTAACAGAACAGAGTTGCTTCTGTCTCATTTTGCAGTAAAATACAGTACATCCTCACCAATCTTCAGTTTCCAGTTGCAGCTGGATCTGATAAATGTTGCTGCTCCTGAGAGAGACCTGTCCCACTTCGTTCTCTTCAAAAGGAACAAATGTCACTGTGTGCCCAACAATATCTTCAAAGAAAAAATCATTCATCCAATTAGAGAAAAACTCAAAACAAACCATCAATGCAATTCTTTTACGTGTCTGTTGTTTCACCTTTAATAATAATTTCTTTGCACAGACATTTCTCTGTTTTCTTAACTTTGGGAATAACAGTCCTGATGCAAACACACCAGCGTCCTGCAGTTTCATGTCCCTCGTCCACAACATTGGCGCGAAGGAAGTGAAAAATATCATCAATCTCAGTACTGCATCTCAAAACAGAAGATAAAAACTGCTTTAGTCCTGCGCCGTCCACGTCCCTGTACTCAGACTCTGTCGCTCCACACAGTCTCTTGTTAACAACATGAGGTTTCTTGATCCAGACATCGGCAGCTGACCACAGGCTTTCTGGTCTGCATCTGTCCGTAAGATTTAATTCGGAAAGTTTCGACATGTTGTCGACCCCTTAGAAATATTCACATAACAATGTTACATTACATGAGGAATGTTCACTACAAACCACAAGTACAGAATCACTTGGTTTCGGTGTATACCGGTAAGTTGTCAAAATAAAAGGGCTGTTTGACTTGTGATAATATATCTGTATTTTTGAAACATTTGTGTCACAATTTTTATTTGTATTCAATATATACATTTACTAATGTAATTATAAACGAACTATTTAACGTATTGCGTATGGCCTACACTAATTTGGACTCTACTGGCTCTTATTTTGCATTTTGACAGAATTTGAACTTTCACCCGGTCCTTCTAGTGACGAAGAGAGCAACACTGTATGATGGCGACATCTGCTGGTGAAAACACTGTAAAAGCAACCAGAAAGGAAACCAAAACGACACATTTAATAAAACACATTTTAGTGAAAATAGTGCTAATCAGATCACACACCATTAACAATTAATCATTTTTACGTTTTTTATCACGTGTTAAAAGTAAAAGCCATTGTAGTTTTATAAACCTTTATAAAATCTGACACGAGAATAAACATGTAGGCCTATACAGGCAATAATGAGAAAAGTGTTAGTAGTCAAGTCTTTAAGCAAACAACTGTTAATTTAACTGAATTTTATAAAACCGTCTTGATTTTTGGTTTACTAGTCTATGATTTTTTTAATTTAAAAGACATTAATGGTGATTAACACGGTTTAAATGACATAAACCATAACGTGATCATGTAGAAATTGTAAGCAATTGTAAGCACTAAAAAGAGTACCCAAAATCTCTCTTATCCAATGTAGTCACTCCAAAGAGAGAGGGGGAGAAATGAATAGGTAGAAATCATATAGAGCGCACACTAATATCAAAGAACAAAAACAATAAGCTTATAAATGCCTTCAAAAGACAACACTCCAGACAAAACACTGCATGTTTTTGCTATAAAACATAATGCAATAGTTGAATCACTTCAAAATATGCATAAATGCACAAAGTGATCATATCAAGAATAACACACAACAGGCCAACAAGGAACATTTAATCCATCTGCTGGGAATTCTTGTCACAGCATGTTTTCACAACCTTGCTCCATATAAGTATTATTCTCACAACATGGCTTGACAGTCAAGCTATTCTACTTTTTGTCACGAGTGGCCTGTATCACAAAGCTGCAACTCAGTGTTTGTTCACCTCGCTTCATGATACAGGCCACAGATGGCATTAATGTGACCCAATACATGACGGGTGGATACTTTTTGAACTTCACCTGCTAACATCAAACTTGGAAGATCCTACTCCCATCTTTAACAGAGAGGTGGCTGTGAAGGCCAAGGCAATCAGCCTCATTAATGTTGTTTACGAGGCTTTTGCACAGAGGCTAACAGACCTTCCTCCAGAGTCCAGAAGACTTGAAGCGTCCAATTGTCATAAAAACCAATCTGAACAACATTGGAAAAATGTGTGTCCTGAAAGAAGATCAGCACTTCATCCTAGACTTGTTCATGGGTGCTTTCCTTGAGGTGGATGTCGATGACGTACTTGATGTTACAAGACGAGAAGACTCTGGATTGAGTACATTGTTCCAAGAAAAGGACTGTATTCAATGTTCTTTCACATTGGTTGCACTGTGTCTGCCACTTATCCTAATTTCGAGGCCATGTGGTCACGTTGGGCCTGCAAAATGTGGTGGGACGGAGGGGAACGATGTTTTTTAGCTTTCTCAATGTCTGAGACTGCAAACTTTCAGTCAATCATTAAAAATAACAGCATCGAAGTTGAAGGCGAGTTGCGGCTTGTCAGATGATACGGATAAACCTGTTCTCATTTTTTCTGCAGCTGTAGAAAAACACTCCACACTTTATTGACACCAACTCTGCTAGACACGCAGTTAGCAGGGTAATCACAACTCGGGTCGTGTCGAAGGACTTCTACAATGTAGACAGCCTCGATATGGTACTTGAACGTTTTCCAATGTTAGTGGGATTTCGTGATGAAAGCGACGGTTTTGGCCTGCAGGACGTTATTCATTCAGTGGTGAGTCACCTATGTGCAATCTTGCAGGAAAGCAAAGGTGGCTTCAAAAATAGCTACGCAAGTTGGCAAAATATATGCTTTACATCCCGGACACGATCGCACCTTCAACCTTCAGAGAAAGCATCCAGCAGCCTTTGCTGTCATATTTTAGAGAAAAGACGTTTGGGAATGAAAACGAAAGCATCACCAGGAGGTCATCTACATTCATTTTAGTGATTGGGAACACTGCAGTGCGCAGACTTAAAATAAACCAAGTAATCGTTATTGTCCGCTGGTGTAGATGCAAATATAGTTATAGTTACAGTTATTGTTATAATTTGAACGGCCCCTTACAGTACGTCAGCTTAAAAACACCACAGTCAGCAACATATTTCAATGAAAGTAACATTGGTGTCTTTTCACAGGACCTCTGCCTCTCATTTGCTTCAGTAACATGCAACCAGCAAATGTGTTGCAGAGACATACAGCTTGCTCCAAGAGCCACTGCATTCCTTTAGCTAGGTCAGATCTTTGCTGTTTGTGGTGTAGGAGTCCATAGAGACCATGTTGCTGATTTACCCCTTATTGGTTATTTCTTAATACAGCTATTGTGATCAAAATCAGAGTTTCTTAACCAGGTGGCCTCAAGAAACTTGAGTCTTAAAATAGCATTAAATTGAAATTAAAACAAGCATTAATATAATCTAAAACCACCAAGACCCAGAGAATGTTGTCACGCCCTGCTTTCCAACTGGGATATATTGCCCTTCGGAGTGACAACAATCATGGCCGCCATACTGAAGGGTCGTCCAAACCGAAGTGCTCATAACTGGCCACTTCAAAGGGCCCTTCAGAATGAAGGATTTCGAAGGATACAACTGATTGTCACTTCGGGCCCCCATGATTCTTTGCATGGTGACGCCGCCTCCTTATGGGCGCCGGATGATGACGCAGAAGGGCACTTCAAGAAACAGTTGTTTGGTCCCCTACACCCTTTAACCCTTCAAAGCTCTCACCCCGGAGGGTAAACCATTCTAAGGGCTTAGGGCAGGGATGAGCCCTTCGAAATGGAACGCAGGGACAGTCTCGTCTGTCCCCATCCCTGTTTCTCGTGTGTTTTCCCCAAAGACTCCATTTTGTAATCACCGCACCTGTCATCAATCATGCTCATCACTGGGGCTGTGTCTGAAACCGTAAATAATTGTAAACGTTAAAGTAAATAAACGTGGCAAACCGTTGTTTTGTTCTCTTTATTAAAAACTAATACGAAAACGTGACAAATAAGGTGAAAATGAACTTTACTATTTTATTAAGCAATCCATGAAGCCACACAGGTGGTGTAAGATAATGTTGAATGTCCGCGACAGTATTGTCAGATGCAGGTTATATTACGTCAGTGTCCGAAATCATTCATTTATTTTTCAATCACTTCTTCCCCATATAGTGTACTCAAATGTCATTCGCTATATAGGGAATAGTGAAGGAGTGAGCGAGGGAACGGTTTCAGACACAGCATAGGACTGCATATATACTCACTGTGTTTCTTTGTTCCTGGTCGGTTATTGAATGTGTTACTCTTTATTGTTACCCGCGGGACTTCCCAGTGATTATTGGATCTATTAAAGGTGTTTTTGGAATTTACTAATCTTGTCTTCAGTTTGTGGCGTTATTCCATGACAGAATAACCAAACCCATTAAATATGGATTATTACAAGACCTCTCGGACCATCTGCTTCACCATCTCTCATTTGAGGACAAAATTGATCCCATCCTGCTACCCGTTGGGCGCTCCAGCTCCAGTTCACCTCGAACCCCATGCCAGATTCCTCCACAAATGGACCAGCTGCTCCTGGACTTTAACCCCTTCGGCCACCGGCCTTCCAGGTCGTCAGAGCCTCCCCGGCCTTCCAAGCCTGTCATCAATCATGCTCATCACTAGGACTGCATACTGTATACAGAACACTCCTGATTAAAATCTTAAGACTGGGGGAAACATTACAAGTATTCGCATTTCTCGCTGGTGGATCGTAAGAAGTACTGCTTCAAAATGACAAAACAAAAAACAGGAGCAAAAGACAAAAAAACAGAGAGTAGGCAATTTATTGAAAATTTCTTTTAAACTCAAACAGGCTGTTCATCAGCTGATCAAAAGTTTAAGACCATAGCCTTAAAAAGTTAAAATCTGCACAAAAATATGACTTTCATGTCATTGTTCTTCAGGGAGTCACACTGTAATGATCTCCTGATGGCAAAGGCAAAAAGACTTTCTGTCTTTGAACATGGCAGGATTGTTGAGCTGCGCAAGCAAGGGCTCTCGCAACGTGCCATCGCTGCCGAGGTTGGACGCAGTAAGACAGTCATTGCAAATTTCTTAAAAGATCCTGAGAGTTATGGGACAAAAAAGTCAAGTGGTATACCCAAAAATATTTCACCTGCACTCAGCCTGAGGATCCGACGGGCTGTCCGTGAAGACACAGGGCGATCCTCAACCCAAATTAAGGCCCTTACTGATGCTGACTGCAGCCCAATAACCATAAGACGGCATCTGCGAGAGATGGCCTTCAAGAACAAAAAACATCTTCAAAAGCCACGTCTCTTTCCACACCACAAACTTGCCCATTTGGAATGTACAAGGGAGCACCAAACATGAGACATTGACAGGTGGAAAAAGTTTTATTCTCTGATGAGAAAAGATTTAACCTGGACGGTCCTGATGGCTTCCAACAGTACTGGCATGACAAGGAGATCCTACTGGAGATGTTTTCTACGCGGCACAGTGTTGGAGGCTCCATCATGATCTGTGGTGCTTTTTCCATCAATGGGGAAATGGAGCTTCAGGTTGTGCAGGGCCGTCAAACGGCGGTTGGTGGACATGTTGCAGCGGGTATCCCTCTTGACTGAGGGCCCTCGTCTGTGCGGTAATGACTGGGTCTTTCAACAGGACAACGCTGCAGTTCACAACGCCCGCCTGACAAAGGACTTCTTCCAGGAGAATAATGTCACTCTTTTGGACCATCCTGCATGTTCCCCTGATGTAAATCCCATTGAGAACGTTTGGGAATGGATGGTAAGGGATGTTTACAAAAATGGACGTCAGTTCCAGAACGTGGATGCCATTTGTGAAGCCATCTTCACCACATGGAGCAACGTTGCCACCAGCCTCCTGGAAACAGTCGCATCAAGCATGCCGAAATGAGTGTTTGAAGTGATCAACAAGCTACCCACTACTGAGTCCATTTTTGACACTTTTAGTTCTGTTGTGTTTTTTTTTTTTTTTGAGCTATGGTCTTAAACTTTTGATCAGCTGATGAACAGCCTGTTTGAGTTTAAATTAAGTTTTCAATAAATTGCCTATTCTGTTTTTTGTCTCTTGCTCCTGTTTCTTGTTTTGGCATTTTGAAGCAGTACTTACAACCTGGTTACAATCTACCAGCGAGAAATGTGAATACTTGAACTGTTTCCACCGGTCTTAAGATTTTGTTCAGGAGTGTATACTCACTGTGTTTCTTTGTTCCTAGTCAGTTATTGTATGTATTACTCTTTATTGTTACCCGTGGGAATTCATAGTGATTATTGGATCTATTAAAGTGTTTTGGGAATTTACTCATCTTGTCTGGCATCATTCCGTGACAATTGTACAGCAAATGCTACAGCGACATCAGCCAACTGCAGGAGGCCTGCCGCAGAGTCTTTCGACCAGGAGGACCTCCATCAGACAAACCACTACGCTTCCCCTACAGTGAGCTCATTATGGGTTCTTTCACCTGTGTATTTCAGTGGTACCGCCACACCTGTCAACGTGTTTAAGAATAAATCTCAATGTTCACAGTGTTGTTATGGTTACCTCACTGGGGGTCAGGATGTACTTCTATTGTTAGCCTACGTGATGCTGCAAGATTAGAACCCACGCTACAAGATATTCTTTTGTAGATTACACACTGATCGAGTCGTTTGCATTGAGCAAAACATTAACATTGTGCTAAAGCCATGCCACCCGCAAAAACCCGTCTCTTTGGAAAAAGCGCTAATGTTTATATTTTGCATTCGTGTGGAGGAGGAAGAGCCCACGGAGAGATCTCCATACTACAATGGCGTTTCCCCTCTCTGCCGATTTGCTGGTCCGGTTCCACTTCCACTAGAAACGACCTGGTCAGTGCAGATCCTGGGAGCATCCGCAAATTAGGAAATGTGTTCCTTAAAAAATAGATGAAACCTGAATCAAATATCCACACAAACACACTGCTTTACGGAAAATTTTAGATTGGCGCTACTAGGACGACATAGATTCAAATGGTCACATTTCCTACTTTTTAAAGCATAAATATAACATATATATTTATACAATATAAAAATTAAGAGACCACTACAATATTATTTTCAGTTTGGTTGAATTTATTATTTTAATTGTTATTTTAAGTAAAATGGTAATGTTGTTTCACTCTGTGAACTAGTATTAACATTTATCCCAAATGAAAATATTGTTTTTATTTGCATTTATTTACTGTAAATTGAAACAAGGCAAGGTCAACATGACAAAAAAAAGATGCATGACATCTTGAATACTGTTTAAACAACACGATACTACTGTTCTTTACATGTTTTAGGATCAGTTCAAAAATGTATCTTTCATGCATCTGCATTCTCCCAGTCTTTACATTGCTGTTGGGTTGATTGTACAGTTTGTCATTCCTGAGGTTTGTTTCTGTTGAAATTCAACAGACACTGGATTGGAATTGCCCAAATACATGCAGAAAGGTGGATTTATAGGATTTGATCATAATTAATTAAATGTTCAGATTTTGCATATATTAACAATTGCCATCTTCTGATAGCCTTCCCCTATGAAATGTGATGTTATGTTATCACATACGTTTAATGCATGTTAGTTTAATGCATGAGATCCACCTAAATATTCACTTGTTTAAAGAGTGACTAGCTTCAATCTTCCCTGTATTTAAAAAATACTTATCGTTCTTTAGGAAACAACCACAACATAATAAAATATATATGTGAAAAAATAATAACTTCACGATGCCTTAGTTATTCTGGCTACAGTACTTTACTCAGGTAGACATTCATAACGTCGCAAACATTCTGCATTATAGGGTAACATCAGATTACTGATACGAATGGCATTGGTTAAGCTCTGTACATTGTGTAAATTATAACAACCTGATTTCATTTCATCAACCTGACATATTAAATATATACCAAAAGCATGTGGCAACTTTTCTAATGAACAATTGCATCTAGGTATTCCAGTGATTTTCGGGAGGACAAATAATAATGCAGTGGCATACAGTCACATTATAGAGAATTGTGACTCTAACTCTAACGTTATAGCAACCGTTTGGGAATGGCCCACTTTTCGTCCAACACAACAGTGTCATCAGTGTTTTTGACCTCTTAACATTTGGGATAAATTTGAAATAAAGACTGTATTTTTAAAATACTCTCATCTACATCCTGTTGGAAAAGTCAGAACATGACAAGTGCATTGCAAAAATAAAATAATCAAATCTAAATCTATTATATCAGATCGGATCCTGAGCGATACTTATTTGAGATACATGACCTTGTTGTACAAGCATTCAATAATTGAAGCATTCAATTCAAGTGATCCCAAAAATAGTCTTTGCTTGGGAAAAGAGCCCTAAGTAACATTCCCCAACCATCACTTGAATACCGGGGACTTGCTGTGCGTCCTGTGCAGGCGAGGCGTCTGCTTTCATCGTCTTGTGTCCAGTAATACAAATCGACCTGCTTCAGAGAACACTTGATTTGTGTTCACCTACTGTAAGCCAGTCTCAATGTCAACACAATCAGAGGCAGATCTATCGCATCAATAAATTAAAGTCTGTTTGCATAGTTGCAATGTGATCACGCAGGCAGAGAGAGAGAGAGAGAGATACAGGGCCAGTGCTGGGCGAACGTGCTGTGAACAGCAGTGGGGACCATCAGTAGTTACCTGTACAAACAAACAGTTTTCTGGTAAATGAGTGTAACCAGTGTTGACTAAATGACTTTTGCAGTGTAATCTGGTTCTGATTACTAATTATACAACTAAATTTGCAATGAAACTATTTTTTTATTATTTGGTGGTTGAAATAAAAAGCATTATCGTAAAGAGCACCAAAGTATTTCCTTTAACATTATACATCATCCAAGTACTAACTGACAATAAATGGTTTTATCATACCAAATAAAAAAAAAATATATACCAAATTAATAAATAAATTACTATAGTTAAACCAAGGGTATTTTTGTAAGAGAAGCACCAATTCAATTTATAAGTTAAATAGTAAATAATATTTAAGGATATAAGGCATACATTTTTAAAAGGCAAACATTCATTTGAAAAGTGAAATAAATGTTATTCTTATATGTAGTAAAAGTATTTATGTGTGCGATACTACATTGTAAGTACTGTAAATTCTTAAAGTTACAAAAGGGCACATCAGGATAGCACAACCTAATAGTTTGTTTTTGTCTGATATACACTACAAAATAATCAAATAAGAATGTTGTGCCCTTAAAACTGTAATGCACTCATTTTACAAGTACTTCATTTGTGTAATAATCTGGGTCCACTACCGTCCGAGTACCCAATACCGTCTGAAAGGCTATAGTGTGAGTGAGGTAAGAGAGTGTGGAATTACAGTTACCTCTCTCTGAGCACGAGTGCAGGGTTATTGCTTAGAAAAGAGAGCTGCTGCTCCAGACTGCAGACACGAAAGGCCAGGTAACATGAAGACAGGATGAGCAGGATAATTCTGCACGTCACACAGAGACAGAAGTCATTTGAGTTCATACTGAATCCAAATCAATGCGACTTATAGTGAACAGAAAACAGAAGACCAGCACACTGACATTGAGTTTCACTGGCTTGAATCTCTCATTTGTGTGTTGTAAAATCATGGAAAGCTATATATTCCACTGTACACTAGATGGCAGCAGATAGATAGAGAACAGTTATAAAATACTGCACCAATTTGACACTTCTCTTTTAGACGTTCCTTATCTTCAGATTTGTATTCTATTCTGCTGTTCTGGCATTTGCCTCTTTTTCTTTCAATAGGACAAGATAATTGCTTTCTAAAATGCTTGATGTGATAATAATGACACCAGTATTTGGGTTTTCATGAACAAAGAGTTACAAAAGAGGAGCCTAACTCACAACATAATAAAGAACTTCAGTAGCTGATACTCCATCTGACCCAACTCTGGTATCGTCTCTGTGAGGAGGATCTTCTTGGTTTCCAGAACTTGCTCTACATTGGACAGAGAGGTTATTAACGTTAGTACAGCCACTGAGGTGAGTTATAATGATACTATTATGATATCTCCGATGATGGAACCCTGCTACAAACTACTATATTTAAAACCATTTTACAATTTCTAAAAAAAAATATTGACAAAGAAAATGATGATCTTTATTAATTATGTTATAAAGCCTTATAAATAATTGGTTATTCATTAAAATAATTCATTGAATATTTATACTTCAAAAATAATTGTAAAAACATTGTCACAATAGCTTTACTAGGTAAACTGCAAAAAGCAAAAAAGGGTTTCAAAAAAACTAAAAGACAATGTTTTAATAAATTCATATTGATTAAAAATAAGTTCACCACCATGCTACTCTTTTAAAACGTCTTGTAAGCAACTAATCAAATTGTAAAATCCATATTTCTTTTTCCCTCAAAAAATCATGCCCACAAAAAAGCAATTAATGTAATAAATGCTTAGTCGTTAGTCTGTCATTTTAATGCTTTCTCTGCATGCTAAAATCTCCCTCTATGCTTAATCCTGTATTGCATAAAACAAGTAGACCCTGGCAAACAGAACTAACACACACACACACACACACACACACACACACTGAGAGAACCAAACCCTCACAACATGTACAGAAGCTCGATGTGATCAGCTTGTACACGTCTAAATCATTTCATGGATTTATTTTCATCCATCAAATGAATGTCAGAGAAGTTTGATTAAACAGGGAAATCAGAGTAATAATCCGCTCATGCCTAATACTTTTTCCCACTGCAGATAAAACTATTTCACTTGCTTTTACCCGGAGCCATTGAGAGGGAGAGTTGCGTCAACTCCGTTGACTCCAATGGAACAGTTTTATCACAGCAATGGCGGTTCATGGAGCCTCTCAATAGTTCCCGGAAGTTACTAACGCACGGAGCTGCAGCAAAACAGACCGATTGTGACAAACTTTGAACCCATTTAAAGACATAAGTCATTTAATGAATTACAAAATGAAAGAAATAAAGCATTTAAAGGGAAAACATAACTTCCTGGAACTATCTGAAGGCTCCACGAATCAGGTGACACGCGAAAATTTTGAACTTCCGTTGACTCTCTCTCTCTCTCTCTCTCTCTCTCAATGGCTCTGCTTTTACCCTAAAAAGAACATCACTCCATGTAGGGAGGTATTATTATGGGTAGCAACCACGTGCTATCCACGGCTTGCACACTATCCATATGGTACAACGTACCATGTTACCTTTTCAAATAAACCATGGTAATACCATAGTACTTGCTAAGTGACGGGTTTACTAAAATGACTGTCAGGCTCAGCTCATCTGATCACTCACCCTCCAGAGGTTTGTCTGTCTGAAAGGGCGTGTCTACAACATTCACAGTGCTCGCAGAGTTTCTCCGCAAGTCGGGTAGAGACGATGATACGGACACTGCTGACGACTTTCTTCTCCACTTCAGCACTGGAGGAAACTCTTCTTGTACTGGAAACACTTCAGGAACTGGAAACTCATCCTGTACCAGCACAAATAGAGAACACAACCAATGACACCACAGAGCAATCTAATACATTTATATACCCTTGTATTTAATTTACACATATCACTGGAGTCTTTGGGACTCTGAACACGAAGAAATCATAGTAAATGTAATCTGGGATGGATTTACATGGGCAAACAGCCAGAGAGAATCAAACCTACCAGAGATAAAGAGGTGGGCTCCTCCATATACTGTTTAAGACTGAGGATCTTCTTACCATTGACCTGTAGAGCATAAAATATTACAACTGTGAAACTGAATATTTACCATCGATTCATCACAATCTACAGGTGAACATTCATTTATGTTCTCTACATGAAAGCGACAGAGAGTGTTGAGTTCTCTCACCTGGAGATGTGTGCAGATGCATCTCAACACATCATAGACACTGTCTCTGGACAGTAGAGATACAAACACATACTGTGAACAGATGAACATAATATTAAACATTAAAGCAGAGGAATACATACAGACGTTACATCTAAAACAGTCACTATTTTCTAAAACAGCACCACTGTTTGCGCTTAGTGGGCATAACCAGAGACACGCATACATACACAACCCTCTAGGGAGGACTACAGAGTACTCCGGTTTAATCTCAGTATTCAGCCACCCATAATCTCAATACCAGGGAAATAATCATATTTTGGGGAACATTGAGAGTGTATGAAAGCTGATCTCGCGGAGAGGCTTTATGGATTAAAGTCTCCGTCCAGACAATGTACCTGAAGGATTTTATTCTGCTTCACTCTACAGGAAGTGTGTAAATGCCTTTAAGAACTAGAATATAGGGATTACTGAGCTTTTACTGACATAACTTGACAATTAAATGGAGACTTTTGACACTTTCACACACAGGATACAAACAGGTGTTTTTTATAAGCAAGAGCGTTACAAATATCATTCATCGTTTGCATTTAAACTAGCTAGCCCACATAAGTAATACATTTGTTTAGTGAAACCTGCAATTGATTTTCAAATGGTTGAAATTATATTTAAATTTAATGTTTTCTTTAAGATTAATGGGCTAAAATAATCCAAATTAGGGGTTTAAACAGTGTTTGGACATGCCAGCATGACTCACTTTATCTTTGCATATATGTTCTTTAGAGTTTCAGAGATATTAATAATATCTCAAGCTATAATGAGATACCGAAGTCTGAATTTAAATCACATTTACCATTTGCAACAAACTTGACCCGTAAAGGGGTAGTAGTTCACCCAAAAATTAAAATTCATCATTTATTCATCCTCATGAAAGAACAATCTCTCAGGAGTAAAATTTTCCTCTGGGCACATTACATATTACATTTACATTTATTCATTTGGTATGTTCCTCTGGGCATATACAGGCCATATTGGAATTCTTTATAATTAAATGCACATTTATCTCACTGACAAGAGAAAAACATGACTGTTTACTTAACCAAAAGGGTATAAAACATTGACAGATGGGAGAAATGCTGATTCAAGACCAATTGAGACTCATGGTGTGACCTCAGTGTGCAGTGTTGCATTTATTCTATTCACATTCACCCTGCTCTGCAGCGTCTGCTGACTAAGCTGTATTTCAGTATGCCAGCATCGGACCTGAAGCCCAGTGGAGACTCACCTTCTGACTGCTGTCTGTGGTGATAGCCAAGCCATTGGGGACCAGTCCAGCAGTCTTGTGTTTCTTCACCAGTCGCACTGATGCTACAGGAATGGCCACCTGAGACACAAGAGAAAGTGGCAGAAGAAAAGAGAAAGTTTATGTTTACAAAGAAGCATCTATTCTAGAGAATTCTTGTGCCTGCTATCTTTAATTACTGAATAACATAGAGCACAAAAGAACAACAACAACAAAAACTCAACAGCCATATTTGCAACACTTCTGGTCAGCTGTTTCTGTCATACAAGATTACAGTAAAACAACACATTTCAGATTTTCAATCAAATATAAAACCTGATATAATCTGTACCGCAGTTATCTTTTTTAAGATGAAATTGCACCAATAAAACACTTTTGTCTCTGTTGCTTGAACACTTAGCCGCTCCTCCCAAAAATCTTTGTCTTTAACAATTGATGATTGGATCTTTTTACTGGAAGGTGGGACTTCAGTTGTCAAGTGATTATTGAGCATTACTCTTTTCTCCATCCATGGTATCTTTTTAATATCTATAATATTTATTTAAGTCAGCAAATGTTACAAAACAAGTAATAAATATTTGAATTTCAAATGAATTGTCACTATATATAAGGTTAAGGTGAGTAATAAAAAAGACAATGGGTACTTTATGAACCATATAAATGGTTGCAGCGGCAACATAAACAAACGTTATGTGGCCCAAATTTAACTTCCGGTAGACATACGCAAAGAGTCAATAACTGTTGAGTATGTTTAATTTAATATAATAAAATAAAACAATAATACAATTAAATATTAATATAAATTAATATTAATATAGATTAGGGATCATAGTGTAAGAAAGCAAAAAAAAAAACTAAAATAAAAGAATACAAAAGATATAATAAATATATAACATATAGTAAATATATAAAAGAAAAAATATATATAAACACTATTTTGGGGGGGGTGTTGGCTGTCTATAACAGTTACATCATACATTTGGCCCAGAAGTATCTGTTTCTTTAAAGTTTAACAATAACCTTTTTAAATGTTATACATTTTTTAAATGTTACAAACAGCAACTTTTCTAGTTCTGCTGTTAAGAGTTTTATCAAATTATTTTCATAGAGCTGAGTGCTCACCTTGATGTCTTTACCAAACAGGTTGGCATAAAAACAAAGCCAGTTCCTGGAGATGTAAAGTCGTCCTTGCAGCAAGATGTCTCGCAGAAGAGCACAGGAATACACTAAAGGAGAGGGGTCACAAGAGCACTTCACTCCTCTGCAAATCATGCAAGCTTATACTTTTGAGGTTGAGTTCAAGAACCGTCTCAAATTCTACATTCTTCTTTTACTCTGAATGTGAACTACAACTCAAAACGGCAGCTGAACTAGATGATACTTGAATACCAATGTCAGAAACACAATGTCAGACAACCTCAACATCAAAAACATGTCCCGCAAACACTTCTGAACAAACACTTCTACTAACAGTAGAAGCAATTCATTAAAAAGAAATACACAAGGTCAGTTTACGAGAAACGAAAGCATCAAGATGCAGCAAGCGTCACATAAGAGGCTGCAGTAAACACTGACCTTTCATCAGAATCTCTTCTTTAGGAACGCTCTGGAAAAGCTTGTGGTACTGCGCATTGTACTTGCTGACGGTCTGAGAAGCAGAGGAAAGAGAAATCAGCTGTTTAGCGCAGCTCTTCTGCAGCCTGGCTCTTTCTCGTAAGGGATGCGAGCTTTGCACCAAGCCCAGCATGCTGACTCGAGACACCAGCGCTCCACACACGCACTGAGGCTGCCTCAACTGCGCGTGTACCGCTGCAGATACCCTATTCCCTATCCTGAGACTCAAGAACACGCTCGGCTCTCTTCCTCTTCCTGTGAGCTAATACACCGTATCTCCTCTTACTATACAACAGTCTCTCTCTCTCTCTCTCCACTGCCCCATCACAGACACGCAGCAGAAACACCCACTGCACCTCAGAGGCACAACAGATCATTTAGATAATGTTGATGATGTAAATGGGCTGCTCCTGTCAGTGAGTGAATATTTAACCCTGCGTGTACAACTACACTGCGAGTTTATGCCCCGGTTTCACAGACAAGGCTTAAGACTAGTCCCAGACTAAAATTAATGTTGAGCTATCCTAACTGAAAATAACTTCCAGCCCAGATATATCTTAAAATATGTCAGTGCCATTGTTTTGTCTCAAGATGCACATCAGTAATGGTTTCTTATGAGGCCTTTTTATAAAAGCGACTTAAATAGCCTAAATCAACTAAGGCATAGTCCTGGCTTAGGCTAAACCTTGTCTATGAAACCGGGCCTATAAGCTGTACGACCCATTTTGTGCATTTTAAGGCTAGACTTTGGTGGCACAGTGCTGCTTTATTTGTGCCAGAATCTTCTATTGTGACCTTGACTCTAACTTTTGCTAAAGAGCAAAACTCAGAACACAAGATCTCTCTCTGAATCAGCAGTCTACAAGACAAACACGTAATAAAAGATGATATCTACAGTAAATACCCGAAAACAGCAAACATATATTTTGTACATGCAGTGAGTAGAGATCATGTTCAAACATGCGAGGTGAAATGTATTCCAAAGAAAGACAGCACAAGGACACCTTTCTTTAAAGATTGTTTTTATTATTTAAATAATGGTAAATATAGGTTTAAAAATGGAGGAAAAAATCAATCATTTTGGGATTCACTGATTTCATTTGTTTGCAAGAATCGTTTGTTTGTTGGTGCCTCTTGGTTAGAAGACTGTGCTTACAACCATTTAGACATTTTACGACTGAACTTAATCGATTTCATATGTGATTTGGTACTTACAGATCCACGATAGCATTTCT
The DNA here is from genome assembly GCF_024868665.1 of Triplophysa rosa. NCBI lineage: Eukaryota > Metazoa > Chordata > Actinopteri > Cypriniformes > Nemacheilidae > Triplophysa > Triplophysa rosa. The sequence continues at coordinate 32,274,838 of NC_079890.1, forward strand.
TTACATCTTCATATGACAGGTCATCTTCAAGTTGTAACCTGTGACGCAGAGAGAAAATGTTTGAACCTCATGAATATTTATGCTGATCTGACAGGAATTCGTAACTATTTTACTAGCTGGCTAATTCGTACGTTGTGAATCGTACACAGAGGTACGATTACTAGAAAAAAGCAACACTGAAGCCCCACCCCTAACCCCTAACCCTGCCCCTAAACCTAACGTCACTGGCACGAAAGCAAATCGTACTGAGATCGTACGAATGAATATAAATTAGCCAAAATAAGCAACCTCGTAAAACAGCAACGTTGTTGCCGTGAAATTGTGTTGGAATATTATAATTTAACTGGACTTTGATAGAAGCAGCTATTATGAAACAAGTAGATGAGCAATGCTCTGTCAAATTTAAGCTTCAACGAAATTAAACGCACTAAATTCTCTGGTAAAATACATATTAAGATAAAACATTTATTCACTTGCGTGAACTTAAGAAGCTACACACATCACAATGTTTCCATTACAGAGGCGGCGATGACCCTTAACCTTTTCCTTCAAACGTTCCACCACATACCACAAAACATTTGCATGACACACATTAAATAAAAAAAAAGTAATTTCACTTTCTCCTTGATTTTTCTTTAAAATATTCATAAACTATGAGAACACGCATAAAGATGGCTGTTAATCTATTTTTATGTATGAGTTTTAAATAGAAAGCTGCTAACCTCTAAAACTCACACTGAGCCACACTGGGGCAGAAATGACCAGTCTAAGTTCCACTAAAAAAAAACTCTACAAGGATGACCAGTGAATGACATTTAAAGTCATATGAAATTAAATTATAGACATCAGTCATTCAGCACACACACTGTGTACACAGTCAGTGAGGGGGCATAAGGAACACGGGCACATGGCCAAGAGCCCAGCGATGAGCAGAATGATAGTGTGCATCAGAGCGACTACTTTTCTCTAACTGTACTGCTGTTGACAGTACAAGCGAATGTTATTGTTCATCAGTCACACAACATGACTGCCAACACTTCTGACACGGACGAACCTTTCTTTTCACACACCATTGTTTCTGGAAACCAATATTTTGTCCCCTAAGGCCAGTGCTGTTGGTGCCAAACTTTGTATTGCTGCATGCAGTAAAGAATATATACTGTATATGCTACTATAGCTGACTCAACCTATTTCTTTTGTTGCAAACATCGTCATCTTTTTTAAGTAAATAAACAACAATCTCCTGCAGTCTCTCAGTGGTATAGTGGTGTACAAACAGGCCGTGGGAATTGCAGTCATGTGATGTGACTTCCTGTGTGGTGAGCGATGATGACGTATGTAGTGTGGATGACTTACTACATTAACCAAACTTTAAAGTATACAGTTGAGCACGGTTGGGTACTGTATCCCATAAATCAACGCGCTCTTCTTAACTTTCTCTAATTGAATAAAAATGCAACATAACTGTATTCATAGGCGTAATTTGCGGGTGGATGGGTGGGTCATGTCCCCACCACTTTTTGCCAAAGTCAATTTTGTCCCCACCACTTATTGTAAGAAATAAAAAATACGGAGCGTCTATTTACCGTGCAAGTAGCCCGCTTTGTAAGCAGAGGCTATTTATACTAACTCCGCCCATCAGTTTCAGATTGGAATAGACAAAATGTAAGAAAGGCACACGAAAATTAACTGCTCCGGTGGAATAGAGCGTAAAGCATGTTTTACTTACTTCATGTCGTCGTAGGTTTGGGACTGCTGTTTGCTGAACTTTTTCCCTATCACATATCAGATTGTAAAGGTATTTATTTTTAATAAAATTATGAAAATATTTGAAAATGTCTGTTCAAGTCATACATGTACCAAACATTTCACGCTTAATTGCACTTTGGTGCTATATATTCGTCCTTATTGTTCTCGACATGCGGTTGCTATCGCCTATTGCAAGATTAATTACATTTTGATACTTGATAGAAAACTCCAATAAATGGAAAAAGTCACAACTTTGTAGTTTCATGAGTTCAAAACAAAATTTAGAAAGTTTGTTGTATATTTGTAGCCTATCAGGCAATGCCCGTAGTAATTAGTGAAAATAAGATTTTTTAAAGATATTATTTTCCATCTGTTTCCCCTGTATACTTGAATGTTTGTCCTTATTAGCAGGGGGTTGTCAAACACCAAATTTTTAACATGGGGAAAACACACATTCGTTTCAGTAGTTTTTGTTTCATCACGAATTAATACGTTTAATTAAGTACGGCAACAGCCATCCTTACATATAATAAAGCACAACATGCTTTAAATTATATATTGATGAAAACATGATATAGTTTAAAAACAAATGGAAGCAGATCTGATATGTGAAAATTTAGAATATTGAGTTCAGCGGATTCGAACCTGCTTCACGGCAGTGTCAATATTAATTGTCATGCGTCTTTCGCACTAACGTTACACCACTGAAGCCGTCGATAAAGCGGCGCAGTTTTTATACTGTTTTCTAGAGGAGTCACCTACATGTTTCGCGCTTGTGACATCCATGAATATTCCCAACGAGTTCTTACAGAAACAATTTATTAAAGTATAGTTTGTGTCGTCTTTGTCCCCACCAATTTTCAAAACAAAGTTACGCCACTGACTGTATTTCTTTTTCAAGATAAATGGATGCCACTTGCTCATCTGACCAACAGCCTGCATTGCTTTCGTAAGAAATATTTGATTAATCAATTACATGTGTACTGGGAGCTGCGGGTTTGTAAATTTGTCTATGCCGTTATCTCATAGAGATAGAATTGTTCTATCTCTTGCGCTATAAATAGGTTTGGCTCTGTTATCAGCGTACACAGGCAGTCTTTAGGGACGCCTGTACGTGTCTTGCATTAATAGACACTCATTTAGAATTGATTTGTACTCATAAATCTTACAGTATTATGAGCCTCTAGAAACTCATTTTTTCACATTCAAAAATGACCTTCGAGGTTTTAATAAGGTACGAATACAGAGTTGTTAATGCAACATCTTTTGTGCATCCAGACATGAGTCACACACTATTCTTATGCTGTGATCTGATGGCCGGTGACTGCGGCATGGCACAGTTGCATTCACATTTTGTTCTGCCTGCGGAGGTGGAGAGTTACCACACCGGCAGGGTGCATGGACGCCCTTGGTTGTGGTTCTGCACAGGCAGGCTGATTAACAGCCAAAATGCATCTAGAGCCAGAAAGAGAATATGTCCCAGTGGCAGCGTACGGTCAATAATTCATCTAGAGGCAAGTAAAAGGAACAAAGGGGATTTTTACAGAGGAAACACAATACAGGCTCTATGATAGGGAGCTATTCAGTCATTCTGCCCTGTGGATGTCAGTTCACCAAACAGAACGGATGACTCTGTGAGCACATGATATAGTGCTCAGCTAAAACCCATCTGGAAACCCATTCCTACAATTACATTCCGCCTCAGAGCAGACTTACATAAGATGTGCACTAAACGTATATAATGCAACCTGCCAACAGGGGGAATTGAGTTGTCACATTTGCTCAAAGCATCCACTTTTCCTATTTAACAGATAAACAGGACATGCAGAGAACATTTGCTTGTGTTTGAGTGATTAAACAGCAGAACAATTTCTGAAGAAATCTTGTGTGGTGCCTTCCAATCTAAAATTTGCCATCATGATAAATGTTTAAAGTGGGTGGTTGCCAGGTCATTGTTAGATAATTGTTCTTAGGATTTTTTTGACTGCTCATTGGCCCATGTCTCTTCGATAATTTCTTCCCTAGATGTGGTTCGGGTCTTTCCTTCACTAAATTTGAATTACATTTTATCTACTGGTTTATTCGCCAAGTAAATAATTTAAAGGTCCAGTGTATGAAATTTAGCAGCATCTAGTGGTGAGGTTGCGAATTGCAAACAACGGCTCACTCCACCCCTCCCTTTCCAAGCACTATGGCGGCTGACACAGGGCTAAGATGTCGTCACATTTCCCCTTCTTTGCCAAAGGAGATAACATATTTACAAAACGCACTATGTGGAGCAGTTTGTCCGTTTAGGGCTACTATAGAAACAACATGGCAAATTCTATATGTATATAGAAATAGCTCATTCTAAGGTACTAAAAATATAACGCTTCATTATGTAAGGTCTTTAAACTGTACATCTGTGAAGACATAGTTATGTATATTGTGTTGCATTTCTGTCAATAGATCCTCCAAAAAATTACACACAGCACCTATATGATTGCATGAAAAGGTCTAAAAAGCACAGCTAGCTTTCCATAACAAAGCCCAGAATTTGAGAAACGTGTGCATTGAGATCCAAAAATACTGGGTTATTTTTAATCCAGCACTGGGGCAAAAAGGGACAAATGCAACCATTCGGAATCGGTTATAAATTAACCTATGTTGGGTTGTTTCAACCCAAAATGCTGGGTTACTTTAACCCAGCGTTTCTCAAAGTGTGGGGCGGCCCTACTGGTGGGGAATAGAGACATGAAATGTGGGGTGCGACACACAGGAGGAAATTTGGTCATTTTTATTACAGTAATTCCTTTATTTATTGACCACACACTGAAAACATGTATTTACATTTATTCATTTGGCAGACGATTTTATCCAAAGCGACTTACAAGTAGGAAAGCAGTACCGTTAGTTTACAAGGCCATGCTACTTGGAGGATAAAACAAAACGACAAATGTAAGCCTTACATAAAACAACATCAGACTGCGAAAAAAATGTCGCATGGAACCATAGTAGCCTTCGAGAATGATTTAACGTCGGAATGTTAATTGAAGCGGCACAAAAGCGTTAATGTGGAGAGGCGGTTGGCGGTAGCGGGTATAAACGTAAGCAATGGATTGTGGTTGGGCGATGTTTACCAAATTAGCATCGGACGGTGGCTACAGTGAAATATCGCGATAGACGATGACGTCGCCCTGCAGCGTTTTAAAGTGAGGCGCGGCACGAGCTTGGCGGAGACACCTCTTTATACAGCGCGAGCCGAGCAATTATCAATTAAGGCATCTGTACAGCGCGATCTTCACAGTTATAAAGTGAGGCTTGATTGTATTCTTATTCTGATGTTATATTCATTAAAATAGTTGAGGCGCGTCTCCTTTATACAACGCGAGCTGCGCAGACACGCGTCTTCTTATAGTTATGCTGGGTTCACACTGAACGAGAACATTTGTTGGACTCACGATGCCAGCTCAACATCGTCATGTCTATCAGCCATGTTTATTACCATTTTGTTGGGGCGATTGGGGACAGGTGGGGCTCGGAACCCTTCCCTACCTCCAAAGTGGGGAATGGCAGAAAAAGTTTAGAAACACTGCTTTAACCAATTGATGGGTCAAATCCAATAATTTTCTAGGTTAATTTAACCCAACAGCTGGGTTTGCCCCTTTTTGAACAAACGCTGGGTTAAAAGTAAGTTAATGCACTGTACTTTAATGCTTGATTCTTGATCGAATCTCTAAGCTGGGTTATAGCAATGCATGTTTACCAAATTTCTAGGTAAAGAAAGGCTCTTCTCATTGTTTTTGGCACTGGAATAATTTTAATTATCCACAAGTGCATACAGATCGTTTAGAAATGTCCTCAGCTTTTTATAATTTATATGTAAATTTAGATACTCTAAATGTTATTTACTTTTTTAAACCTAAGATGCATATTTCAATATATTTATGCATGACATTTGCATAATGCTTGGAGGTTATTACAAATCCTTTACATTTAGAAATGGAACTCCACCCCCTTGAAATTCATTCCCCAGACTGCTCACTTCTAGCCCTGTCTCCCAAAAACAATGATACTCATGGCAAAGAAAGTATTCTAGAACATTTCTGCATTTTATTTCATTATTAAATGAACAATAATGAACATGAGTTCCTCCTCTACAGCTCTTATTATAAGATATACTTTGCACAAACAATTATCTGGTGATCAGCAACAGTGAATATATTTTCAATATAATCACATAAAAGCGCATGTTATGTAAGGCAGGGTAAGTCACGACTTGCCTTAACTGCGAAATGTGCGTGTCGTCGTCCTTTGAGGGATCTGACTGATCGTGAGGTGTCACAAGCCCCACATCTTCAGCCTGATCCTGTTGATCGCTCATGGTCTTAGGCCTGCGCACACACAAACACACACAGACGTAACACGTCTCTAATGAGCAAACACAAACAATGCAGATATAGCCGTTTCCCTCAGCAGAGAGCATGTGCTATTTCTGGGCTACAATTAAAAAGGTGTGATGAATGGACATATGGTGGTGCTGTGAGCACAGCAATGCTATCACCATTAACACGGGCACTTGCTCTGGCCTATTTCTTCCTTGTTATCTTTAATTAGGAAACTTCATTAGGATGGAGTCTGCGTCATCTCTGTGAGCTCTGACAGACATCACCCTGTCGTTGAAGGTCACACGAGCTGATCTGCTGCTTAATGCACACCAGAGACTCTGCAGTACATGCGAGGCAGTGCATACGCGATGTATCTTGAAAGCGCCTACTTTGCAGTTATTCAGCCTTGTGCTAATGTACCTACAGGACAGAAATCAGAGTCGGTGTAGAGTGCAAGTTATACAAATCTACCAAAACCAGTGCTTTAGCATGGCAAACGTTAAGAGAATTTTATAAAACATTCATTAGGAATGAAGTGGCAATCCATCCAATTTTCTGATTTATTTGAACCAGTTCCATTAAACATTTTTTTTTACCGAAAAATGGCAAAAAGGAAAAAAAACCTTATAGACCATTTCAGCGGACACGCACCTCGACTGCAGTTAACTTCCGGTCTGTGTTTGGCTAGTTCCTAATATATCATTGTTTATATTTTAATATCGTTTAATATTAATTTAATTTATATTATTATTTTATTGTATAATAATTGTTTTAAATAAACGATTTGTTTAATTTTGTTGTATGTTAATTAAATAACAATTTGTTGAATGGGCCCGTAGTTTTGACGCATTTGAAGAAACCGTATGGGACATTGAGCGGTTGAGCTTGGTATTGCAGTCTAAACTCAAAATATTGCAGAGGCAAGTTTGGCCAAGTAAAGTTTCTTCTCGGTTTGTTTTGCTTTTTTTCAGAAATAATCTACAGGCACTATTATTTGTGAATGTGTACTGGAAGTTAAGTGCAGTCCATGAACGCGTGCTTGCGCAGTAACGTTTGTTTATTTTGTCACTTTGAAACTGTCTATAGCTCTGACCTGCAATTTCATATAAACAGTCATTTTAGGAAATAAAGGGAAAGTTTCCCCCCAAATAAAAATTGTCCTGATTGAAGCCGCGGTCACACTTGACTTTTCGTTTCATTGACTTCCATTCATACGCATGCGAATGTGTCAGACTGGAAACGCAAGCCCGTCTGACGATATTTCGCTGCATAGCAAAGTTCAAGTTTGGTGAACTGAGACCAACAGAAGATCAAAACGTCACAGCGTGACCTCTCGATAAAGAAATGTAAAAGGAGGAATCGCTCCCCCCCCCATTTTTCATAGTACCGTCCGAATAAATTTCGCATGTTAAAAGTCTAGTCTGACCGCAGAATTACACCCCCTTGAGTTGTAACAAATCTGTATGAATTTCTTTGTTCTGGTGAACACGGTGAAATATATTTGTAAGAATGCTTGTAACCAAACAGCTTTTGGCCATGATTGACTGCCATAGTCTAGGAATAATTACAATGGTAGTCAAAAGTGCCCCAGAGGTAGTCAATGGTGGCCAAGAACAGTTTGGTTACAAGCATTCTTCCAAATATCTTTCTCTGTGTTCATCAGAACAACAAAATTTATACAGATTTGGAACAACTTGAGGGTGAGTAAATGAAGACATTTTTTATTTTTAAAGTGTTACTTTAAGCCCCGGTTTCACAGACAAGGTTTAAGGCTAGTCGCAGACTTAAAGTAATTTTGAGCTGTTTTAACTGAAAATATCTTGCCCTGACATATCTTAAAATACATCAGTGCCATTGTTTTGTCTCAAGATGCACATCGGTAATGTTGTTTCTAAGGCATTTTAATAAAAGCGACTTAAATAGCCTAAATTAACTAAGGCATAGTCCTGACTTAGGCGAAGTCTCGTCTGTGAAACCGGGCCTTAATGGCATTACTTGAGCTTCAGTTTGGAAACTTTCAAATTTTGCACATATTATGCACATAATACTGCATATTATTCACAATTACACAACACACATCAACAACATGTCACAATAACAAATAATGGCTCATACAAGAACACAAAGTAGTTCTTTTTTAAGTCTTTCTGTGTCTAAAAATGGACAGATAATAAACCATCGTGAATGTTGAGAGTTCATCAGGACCTTATCCTCTATCCTTTCCTCTATTTAGAGTGCAGACAAGCAACACAGTCACAGGATAACTGCTAATCCATTTAACCAAATCAACTTTAGCTCTGCAGTAACAACAGTGTCTCTTAAAGACACACTGCCATTTCTCTGCTGCTTGGCAACACCATTGATGTCACAATTGGCACACATTATTGGGCACAAAGCATGACTGCTTATGTTGCGTCTTTAATAAAACAAGTTTAAGAGATGAAATTGGGGTTAGTAGGAACTAAAAGCCAAAAAATCGAAATGTCTAGCATCCTTCAGACAACCAGTCAATGGTCAGGTCAAAACTAATTATATGGGTGGTCAACATCAACCAACGGCAGACATTACTTAAACACAAAAACAAAAATAAAGAGATAAATGAGGATATTTGACACGAATGCATTTTAATGTCTGAATATCTGGAATTTGGGTGTATTGTGTGCATAGCTTTCTAGTACAACAACACATACTGTATGATATGTGATGTCATAAATGGTTAATGTCAGTGGTTTACAGTGAACAATGAAAACGGGTTGCCTGTATTTGTGTTAAGATGCCTCAAGGGGCTCACAGCAATAAATGTGAAGCAGCTGTACTGCAGGAGGCTAATAGACCCATTCTCATGAAACATCTGCAGGCTGTATCTTCACCCCAGGCGTTTGACAAAGCTCTTTTCTGATAAATACTTTGCAAGCCATTCACACACCATTATGCATTTTATTGTATTAACATTCACACTGTTTTGCGGGGGCACAATGCAGGTGTGCTTGTTTTGCTAACACCTGTGTAATGGGTATACACTGTCAGTAATACTCAGGCCTTTGGGGAATCAGATGAGTAAAGACAAATTTGTAAACAAGAACTGCCAGGAAATTCTTTGTTTCATTTTGACACCTTTGAAAAACACCTGACCACCCTAGTCATCACTATACTGCGTTTTTTGCAACTAAAGCCATAATTAAATATTACGGGATCTCACTGAGATAGGGGTAGGCCTACATACTACTACATAATACATATTGTGTATTAACAAATAATACATACTATTAATTACTGCAGTATTTAGATACTACTTCTAAGGTTGAGGTGAAAATATGGTACCTTAAGGTATAATCTGTTACATTGTAATGTAAGTATAAATTAATGTAAATACTTATAATAACTTACTTTTTGAATGACCTACATTAGTAGTCTTGAATATAGGCCTATACGTATGTCGTTTCAATAAAATAAATAAAATGGAAATATGGCAACAACTTTAATAAGCAATAAAACATATACTGTAAGGATGATAATCACAAACAATTCTTTCGCCAAGTAATGTAGTCCCCAATAAGATGTCAGCCTACATTTATTACCATCCGTTTTATAATTAAGTAATTATTTTACATGTCAGTTTAAAACGTAGGCCTAAAAACCATTCGTGAACAACTCGACAGAATCATCAATCAGTTAATAAAATGGATGGATCAAAATTGAATCAACAAATTAAAACAAATGAAACTAAATCAAAAAATTAATTAATCGCTTAAAATAATCACTCACGTCTTATCTTTGAGATGTTTATAAACACCATAGACCTAACTGTCTCGTCATCTGGTTTGAGAAAATGATATCCTACATACCTGACGCATACCTCGCGTCCCACAGAGATGTGTCAGAGTAGATAAAGGTACTATTTATGGCAGTGTGAAAAAATAGCCAACGCTCATAAATGTCCTATTTATTGAGATTTAGCGAATGTAAACGGCCCTCAGTGTGAGAGAAGCCTTACGTATACGTTGCGTCAGGAGCTTTAGAGGAGTTAGTGGATCAGTGCGGTTAGCGAACTCTCCCTGGATTTATTCTTCAGTATAAACGCACACACGTTTAACATATAGATTGTATTTTTACAGGATTATTTCACTTAAATTCAGTAAACTTCCACATTACATTATACTGTAATTCTCAACGAGTACGTTTTGATATGGGTATGGGTATTGTGTCTAAAATCTAAAGAAAAATCTGACTTGGCTATAAGCAGGCTACGCTACAGTATTGTATTAAATAGGTTAACATTTTAATTTTTAAATTATGTATTATGTTGACAATTAATACAAATACATAATGTAATTATTGATGCAATTAGTTATACATTAATAAACCATATGATTAATAATATGTCTATTGTTAAAAGCTTTAAACAAAAATATATAATGTAGAAACGTAATATATAGTATTATCACATGAATTATAGAGTATTCTAGTATTCTTTAACTATAGTAAGTTAATAAACTGTATCACTGTAGTATACATCAATATTTACTTGGGTTCAAAAGCACTATCTAGGAATTTCACAACAGTTTACTGTAGTAGGCTACGCCACAGTATTTTTTCATGCGAGTTACTACCTTTATTGGAATTTAAAAAGCAAAATTTTGATATTCTGTAATTTCCACAAAGCACACAACACCGAGGCAGGGGTTTTGTAGCCTCACCGGTCACGGGTGCGACAGGTCCGGGCGTTGTGACCACTAGGGCGTCTCTGTGGCTTGGGCCCCTCCGCTGAAGGAGCCTCAGAACTGGCAGCATATATAGTGCATCCCATGAAACCCTAGATGTCCACTGCAGCCCTGGTAAACAGTAAGAGAAAAACAGTACTTCCATGCCAGTTAGCAGACCTTGCAGGATATCAGGGGAGAAAATCATAGCCTCAGCATCTCCCTCTTTCCCTCCCCTCCTACTTCTCCTCCCACATCAGAAATAATCAGATTATACATTTACACTCCACAAAATCATCCTCGCATAATCTGCCGCTGCATCACGCTGCACACAAAAAGTACCTTTTGTCAGGGACAGAAAGCACTTTACACTTGCTGAAAGAGCTTTAGAGCTCCCATTGTCCAAATTATCAGAGACAATTTTCCTTTCCAAAATGTTATTGTCATATGACTTTCCAACTCTATTAGAGCAACAAAAAAGTATGTGCTACAATTCCAAGGATTTGGAATTTTATGTATCTTCCGACAGTGAAGCACTTGTAATATTTCTAGCAATTTTTGAGCCTGGGAATGTAAGGGAATTTCAAAACTGAAAATAAACTAAAACATTTAATGGGCTAGAATTATATATTTTTTGAGTGTGGTCTCTACATGAAGAATAATAACAACTAATTTAGTAACCACACTATATTAAAAAAAGCATAGAGGTTTACATCAAAATGTGATGTTATGTCACACAAATTTGTACAGAATAAATGCAATTTCTAGCCACAAAAACCGAGGGAGGGAGTGTCCTCTAGTGGTTACTAATCATACAACAGGAACAAGTATAATCTTAAAGGGATAGTTTACCCAAAAATGAGAATTCTATCATCATTTACTCTCCCTCATCCCATATTGACTCCCATTGTGTTTATTTTCCCCACTATGGCAGTAAATGGGGAATGAGATCTGTTTGGTTACTGACATTCTTCCAAATATCTTCCTTTGGGTTTAGCATAACAAAGACATGTATACAGGTTTGGAACAACCCGAGGGTCAGTAAATGATGACAGAATTTTCATTTCTGGGCAAACTATCCCTTTAAGAGCAACCAGAAAACACATTTGTAACCTTTAAGTAGTTTAGTTTTTATATCCCTTGTCATTGTATAAATTAAATTACCGTTTAATTGCAATACCAATACCACAGTCACCAGTTTAATTCATACGTGAACAGAAGAAAGAAAAGCCACACAAGGACATGTGTGATTGTCTCATAAAAAGATTTATTTTTTTGCCTAAATGTACAAAGGCAAGTTACAGTATTGTATAAAAAAAGAAACGGGGTAATGTACACTTTACATAAGAGAACAGTCTAAGAAAGAACAGAAAGGATTGGGTGAAACAGCCAAAGAATCATTTTAAACAGCCATATAAAAGTAAACATCCTGTAAGTACCGGGGGCAAGATACTCGGTGATGAAATGGGTTGAAACGCAATTAGAGAGAGGTGGTAGTCCATCGCAAGAAATGATGCAAAGCATGCAACAGTGCACTGCTCCTCATAGATATCAAAGCACATCAACTGAGCACCATGTCATGACAAAAATATGTTCAGGTCTTTATACTTTTGAATATTCAGAAGGTGCCAACTCAAGCATCCCAATGTGTATAACTGGATTGTTGATTGTAATGTATTTTAGAGGGCAATGTAAAACGCCATCTCTCTTAGTGTTCAGTGTACCATGGTTCACATGAAAGGTAGTGTACATGAGCCAACGAAATCCTCCGAACACCTGCCTGCTGTCCATCGGCTAGTAAAATCTGCCTGCTCTTTATGAAAAAACTACCCACATTAATGCACATTTTAGCAGCAAACAACCAGTTAAACCACTTGAGATCAATTGAGAGCCAAAGAAAGCTTGAGTGTTCACTCCCACGACTTTTTAAAAGGGACCTATTGAATGCAACAACAAAAAAACGCAAGCATTGTGACATTAAGAAAGAGCAAATTAAATTAAAGGTAAGATGGCTTCTCAATAGCTATTTTAAAACAGTCCCTCTGTACATCATATACAGACATCACATAGTGTGTGCAACCGAGAATAACGACAGCGTTTGGTATAAAACTAAAGTTTGCTTTGCCTGAGGAGACACCGTATAAAGTCACATCTCTAGTGCTATAGTACACCATGCGAAACGACACGTGAAACACAGTGAGCATGACGGCCTATGAATGCATGTTCGATTCAAATGGCCATCGAAACACGCCGGAGTTCACAACACTTGGCCCCATGCAAAGAACTTCAGGACATTTAGTACAAAACTACTGGGCCTCTGTTGTCACCAACCCCTTACTTGTACGTACCCCTGCATAGTGCTATAGCAGAACGTCCGGCACACAAGCACCTCTAAAAGAACTTCTAAACCATGTCACATTAACAAACATCCATTTTTAAAACCTTAGCGACAGATCTGAAATTCGGTTTGTGATGAGGTCAGAAATCCATCACAAGGAGATTCAAGTTGAAGGACAACCAAGCCGGAACCAAATTCAATTCCTTTGGGTAAAAAGACTGGTGATGAGGTTTCATGATGGTACGGTGCTCACGAGGCATCTTATTCCACAAATTAAGGGCTCGTTCGAAAGTAAAATCTTGCTGAAATCTTAAAGCAGTTGTGCAAGGACAGCAACAAATGCTTCCCTTGAGCTCCATGCTGATGCTACAGATGAACAAGTCACACTAAAACCCTCATCATAAATGAGTATAGTATAGTTTAAGTAAAGTGTTATGACCGGCTGTGATAGCTCAAAAATGTAAGACCTCCAATAATGAGACATTTATTTGCTTTGCATTGAACTGTGCTGATAGAAGAGCGAAGTGGGGCATGAGGAAAAGGGAGCAGTCTTGATGCATGTGGTAATGAAAACCATTTAAAAACCACCGACAGAAAGACAGAATTATGAGACAATGCTAAATATTATCTGCAGCTTTCACTTGTGGTATCTAGAGAACAACAATTCAAAAACCGTAGGTCAAAGAGAATGGCTTCTGCAGTGAGGATGCAAATACAAAATAAAAAAAGGGAAACAACTTTAGTTATTTCAGTGTGATAAAACTATTTTCAGTCTTAGTGTTCTTAGTTCCCCTCCAGTCCGAGCCTCTCGTCTGGCCAGAGCCTGCTTAGTGAGCATCAGTCCTTGTCTTCTGGTTCCTCAATAGTTCACAGGTAGAGTTCAGTGGCCAGCTGGGCTCTGAGCAGGGCAGAATGGCTTTGAACCTGGTCTCACAGTCTGTAGTGGGGTACGAGGTACGGATACTAGGAAAAACATTGATCTGCCATACATTCCGGCAGAAAAAAAACCTAAAATATAGAAACACCATTCAACTGATGTCTAAATGAACTCCATATACTTCCCCATGTGATCCAGTCACATGATTATTTGTAAAGGGTGAGATAATCAGGGTTCCCTAAAAAACACAAACAAAAAACAATGGGTTACAATAAAGCAATTAGCCTGTAATTAATAGATGAAATTTATTTTTGAATTATGGACTTTTTTCTATCATTCCACCAGAGGTCAGTATAAGATGTCATTGAGAGTACAGGGCTTGTGCTACTACTGCTGCTGCTGTCCTTAAATCACCAGCCTCAATCTAAAGGCCTTAAAATAATCATAATGCCTTGGAACGGATGGACATCTACAGAACCCACAATATCTCTAAAAGCTCCTATACTGAAGTGCCTGTGAGCTTCAGGACCTACAAAGAACTCTCTGTAAGTGTGGCTATCAAAAACAAGCTTTTACATAACATAACACATGACATGAAAGCAGAGACGACAGTGATTTCCCTTTATTTTTCAGCCAGAGTTTAACCCTTCTGACCACATTGCTTTATCTACAGGTTTCCTCTTACCATTCTCACCTCCGTGCTGGCGGGTACAGGGAAGGGGCTGAGGCTTGCTGACTGGCAACAATCGCTGACGATGAAAGACCTGCAATAAAGAATCAAAATCCAGCAAAAATGAATGCAGTGTAACAATTAATACAATGACATAAAAATGTAACAATGCAAAAAGTCGTAATGCAAAAAGCTTAATAAAAAAACGGTAATCTATAACATTTGTCTCTATATCGCCATCTGTTAGAAAAAAAAAAAAAATCCCCGCAGGTTATTTTATGAATTTATCTTCACATGGGTTGAAGTCAAATGATGTCAATCTGAATTTTCCCACAAAATTGTACCCGAAAGCTTACATTATAAATCAGTATTTTCTAAGCTTACTGAATCAGAATGCTCAATAACCGATTTTTGTTTATTTTTAACCCAAAAAAGTAACGGATTGCCACTCTAAGCTAAATATTTAGTTTTAAGGTGAAAATCTGAGTAACAGTGGCGGCTGGTCAATAGCGGGCACTGGGGCTCCGCCCCACCAAATTATCCAGAGAAGAAGACTGTTAAACGTAAGTTCAACATATATTATTAATTGCAAAATAATTTTGAACTATTTTCACTATATTCACCTGGTAGTTGTGTTCGCATTCGTTAAAAGTATTATTTAAAATTGTATTTGGTTCATTTCTGCGACCATCCATATATATTGTAAGTGCGGGGCGCCGAACAAATTAGTGTTTATGTAGGTACACAAACATTTGGCAGGCAGGTGACCTGAGGCTGCTCTCTAATTGGCTCATGTAAGAACGCAGCTCTGTGCGCCCCAGACTCTCTTACTTTTGCTGATAGCGTATCAATATTGATTTTTACATGTTTGAACGTGATAAAGGATGAGCTTTACTTGCCCTTAGTATAAAGTGTTTACACTGCACGCGAGATACGGGACAAAAGCACTATAATCAGTGATGCTATTTGCATTGGATGCTGTGCGCTGCGTCTGTTTACTCTCACTTTGGTTTTTACACTAGTAAACTGTAGTAAATTGTAAGGTGCTGTTATATTTTATAGCTATATAGAGAGATTTTATAAACGTTTTCAGTAGTACTAACTAGTTGTTGTGCTTGTATAGCTTAACACAAATAGATGGACTGTTATTATTCTTTACTGAACTAAAGTTAACTGAAAAGTTACTCTAGTATTTTGTTACAAAAGAGATGGATGGCCAAGTTAGGCCAACCAAAACAATAAACAGGGTTACTCTCTCTCTATGGTCATTATTAACAATTCCAGAGTTTCCTGAACACTCCATACACTACAATAGTGAATTGATAAACTGAACTGATAAACTTAATATTGACTGTGGTACGGTTCAAAAACACTGTAGCATCTCTGAAATTTTCTACAGTTTACTATAATAAATAATAAAGTATACTGAAATATTTTTTTTAATTTGGACTGGCACCTTATTACTGTTAATAAACACCATCACATGCTTTGATAGTTAAACTTTTTTTTAGCTAAGCAGTGATGATTCATTTACATCACATGTCAAATGGTTGGTTGCGCCCCCTCAAAAAATTTTGCACCAGCCGCCACTGCTGAGTAATATAGACGGCTTCATTGGACGCACGTACTTGCCCATAGTTAACTTCTGGTAATAATAAGTAAAAACATAATAGGATGAAATCTAAAGTTTCGTAAAATGCAACCACTAAACCAAGCTAAACCACTGACCTGTGGCATAGGACAGATCATACTGCCCGGCTACAAGAGGATAACCTAGGTGGTGATGGGGTGGCATTATGCGTTGGGAGGGAGACGAGCGAGGTCGATCTACTTCTCTCTCCCTTTCCCTGTCTCTTTCTCTTTCCCGGTCTCCTGCCCCTCGCTCTCTTTCATGAGAGGGCTTGTCGGCAACAGTTGGGGATTTACTCTTGTACTGGTTGGCGTGTTGATGCAGTATGTCCAGGGCTTTGGACTCTGAAGCAGACTTGCTGCTGACCGTGGGACTGGAGCGAGACCTCTCTCCGTCTTCACAGCCCATTTTACTCCCGTAAGGAGAAAAAGGGTATCCCGCTGGCAGATAAGACCCTGAAGATTAGGAGGAGACCATAATGAGTGATTTCTACTACATTTCACACAATTAATGATTCTGAGGTCAGAAACATACTAGGTAGTAAGTGAAGTAAGCTAAATGTTAGTGAATAGTTTGCCTTACCTGGGTAGTTCTGCATCATAACTGAGGACATGCCCCTGTATCCAGGATGACTGGGGTCATAACCCTGTCCAAAAGGATATCCATGCATGTAATGTAGGTAGGGCTGGTGCTGGTGCTGGGCCAAAGGGGAAACGAAAGGTATGTGGGCATTAGACCGAGAATCTTTCACACCGCATCGCTGGTCCTCTGCGCTGGGCGGACATGAACCGTCAATTCCGTCTTTATTCTCATCTTTGGAGCTGTTGTCCTTCGTCCTAGACCTCTCCTCTTTGACTTTTCTGTCCCGCTCTCGATCTCGCTCCTCTTCTGGTGGTCTCTGATTATCAGGGTACTGAATGATCACAAGCCGAAAGAGGCAATAAAAACGTTTTAATAGAGTCCATCTTCAGAAAAAGAAGTTCTAAAATATCTCCCAAAGACACAACTTAAGCATGCACATTTGTCTAGCACGTGTCATAAACAGTAACATATGTATGTATAATAGGATTTGATAAAGCGTTTTAACGCATTTTAGCAAATATCAACCTTTTGTGCTTTTTAGAGCTTGACAGCCCCAGGTCAATTTATGCTTCCACATTCTTAAAAACATCCTTTGTGTTTCATTAAATTAATAATATTGGTTTTTACCAACATAAGTGTGAAAAAAAACAGAATTTACAGTGTACTAGCATATGCTGGGTTGTTTTAATGGTTGAGTTAAATATGGACATGTTTTTTAAACCAATGGTTGGGTTTGTCTGTATTTAACCAAACCACGCGTTGAAACAACCCAGTCTTTAAGAAGCACTTGTTTGTCTCACCTGTCTGTACCACATGGATTGCTCCATACCCAGTCTGGCAGACTCCACATTTGCCTTTGAGTCATCCTTTCCGTGATGGCCAGCTTCACTGAGCTTCATTTTAAGCCCTTCAGCCTGCTGTGGCTGCAGCTTGGCCTCCTCCCCTTTGGGGATGATGACGGATTTGGAAGGTTCAGAGGAAGCATCTCTCTGCTTGCCAGGGGCCTGTGGCTTCCCCAGGTCTGAAAGGCTTGGGGCTTTTGTCAGTCCTGGAGGAACAGGACCTTTCTGTTTCCAGTCTTCCTTATGGGAGGCGTCCTTGTCCTTTACACCTGAAACAGGCTTCTTTTCAGCAGACCTGTGCTGCTCGGCCATGAGTCTTTGCCTTTCCTCATATTGCTGCCTGTAGGCTGAATTAGTGTTCATGAGGTGGTTGTGATAAACCTGATCGTGGTATCCATACGGGGGGACGTAGTACTGGTTGTAGTAGAGCGGCTGCATGTACATGTTGGAGCGTTGCTGAATGACCGAAGCTTGCTGTTGTTGGTGTGGCTGACTTGAAGTGACCTCGGATTTTCTCTCACCCTGCACTTCTACCTTGCTCCTCTCCTCTACTGATTCTTGCTCATCCTCCTTTTTTACTTTCACAGCTTGCCCATCTTGTAGGGGTCCGCCAGCCAGGGTTCCACCGGGGCTTGGGTGGGTGTAATTGGGAGAGTAGTAGTTTTCGTAGTTAGAATAATATGAGGACTCTTTGTTGGTTGTCTGTGAGGGAAATAGCGACTTCTTCGCACCGTCCCTCATTGACTGATCTTCTGTCTTGCCTTTGACCCCTTCCACTTTGCCTTCACCATCCTCTCCCGCATCAGATATGTCAGAGTATGCAGGGCTGTTTGTCTTTACCGAAGAGCTATCCGCCCCGTTCTGGGAGACTACGTGAAGCGGAGTGAGGGGTTGTCCACTGCTATCCACCCGACTGGCCACACCGATGGATGGACTGGGAGCATTATCCGTAAAGCTGTATATCTTATCCGCCTCTGCTTTCATACTAGCTAGGCGACTTTGATGAGGGTCAGAGGAACCATTGAGATGACCCTCACTTCTACTTCCTGGATCAGAGGACTCAGAATAAGGGCTTTTCCCATCTTCAGGCTTCCCGCCCTTGCCTGGGATCTTGGGGCTGTCTGCATCTTTTCCGAGATCTTTCTTTTTCTTGTCCTTTTTCTTCTTGTCCTTGAAGTTGCTCAGCGCTGGATTAATTGGTGAGGAGTCTCCAGCTACGCCCAACTTTGACTGCATGCCTTTGAGTTGGGGACTCTTAGGAATGCCTTGCAACATGTTGGCCATCCCCGGAGGATGGCTTGGGCTCCCACCGCTGAACGGTGTTGGCTGCAAAGAGTACATCTGCTGAGAGGTAAGGGTGGGAGCCATAGTTCTGGAAGACTTTATGTTCTTCTGGGACAGTTTGTCAGACTTGGCACCACTGCTTGTCTTTTTGGACTTCCTATCCTCCATGCCGTCATTACTAGCCTCGTCCGCAGTGAGGCAAGGCCCATCCTCACAGCCTTCTATAGGTGTGCCTTCAGCTTCAATATCACCATTCTTTTTCTTCGACTTGGTTCCAAACTTTCCAGGAGAGGGAGATGGACTCTGAGCATCAAATCCTCTTCCTTTAGGTGTGACAGAGCGTGCTGGGGAGAGAGAGCCTTTTTGTGTAATCGAAGCTCCGTTACAACTTCCTGGCTCTGGGTGGAGAGAGGATTCTTCACCGTACTCGCTGTCCCCATCCATCTCCAGTTTAATATCATCATCATTGTGAGCACGGGCCTGGTGGTATTTCAGACCATTGATGTGTTTGTACTTCTTGTTGCAGTTGGGGTGTGGGCAGTCAATGAGTACTGGTGAAGGACAGCTGCGGTCTAGAGGAGGAGGAAGGGACTCTGTTTTAATGATGGGAATTGGGAGCGTAGAGGACATCACTCCACCGTTCGAACTTGTGCGCATGCGCTTGTTGCCTTTAGAGTCCTCGGAGCTCGAGTTTGGCTCCATGTCTGATGCAGGTTTGCTTTTGCGCTTATTGGCTGAGGACGGACTGGCTTTAATGTCTTCAGTGTTGCTGTTTGGCGGAGTCCTGTGCTCAGAGGAATTCTGGCTGCCGCGCCGCCCCTTGTTGTTGGAACTTGCTCTGGTCTTGTTGCTGTTGCTGCCCTTATTATCAGATGAGTTGCTGTTCTCGTTGACTGGAGTGTTGCTATTGGGTCGCATTCTCTTACCACGACCACGCCCGTTTCTCATCTCTAGGTCACTTGTAGGAGACTCACAAAACCTTAAAATGGAAATTAAAAAGACTATTTATGAGATCTTCTACAGAAGAGACAGGTCTTGTTTTGATTATAATAAACCTAAATTGATCATTTAATTAGGCACAACTAAAGGCTTACCGAAAATAAAAAAGTAACATTGGAGTAACATAGCAGTAACATAGCAGAAAAATTGTTCAATCTTTCATTTCATTGTCCTTCTAAAACCTTGCATCTCCATATTTTGAGATTTTTACTTATATAAATCATTATTGTTATTCACCCTTTATATTCGTCACTGGGATTTTGCAAATATTGAACAAATAAAAAGTGCTTGTCAAGTTTGACAACACAGTATTTGCTCATTTAAAAAGTACAATATTTTTCCTATTCCCGGAATTTGGATATCCAAGGATTTGGAAGGACAGAAACAATGTACTTGAAAGACTAAACAATCATTTTCATACGTACAAGACGAATAGTCTATAAATATTATGGTGTCATTTTTTATGTTTCATAAGACTTTATATTATTATATAAAATGATACAATAATTAAGTCATTGTATACAGAAAGATTAACTAATTCTAGCAAAGGCCTATTTTTTTTAGCCCGACTAGATGGATTTAAAAAAATTCAGCCATGGATATTCACACAGCGATACAATGCCTAAAAGTGTAGTGGGAACATAAATCTGCAAAACAGTTAGATTCTCATATCCAGCCTGCGAATGGATTCTATTCTCATATCCTGATAGACTAGATGATGTGTGTCTTTTCAGTGCTTCATCCCTGAGGGTTATGATGTGATACACCCAGTGAGAGATGCACCTGGCTTACTGCTAGCCCAGAGGGAATCGAGGAAACTGATGCGGGGGTGTGGGGGGTGGTTGACAGTCAGACAGAGATGGCAAGAAAAGATACTTCTCTATATGCTGGAAAGCATTTAGCATCTGTGTTGACAATACCTTTTATTCTGTCCTAGGGTAAGACATCAGTTGTGGCTTAGTTTCGTACAATAAATTGTCAAATTGTACACGGTTTAGGACTCACAATAACATTTTTACTTGGTGTTCCTAAAAACGTGGTGTTCCATATAATAACCTTGCAAATTTGAAATGCTAAACACTTCACCCACCTTGGAGGAGCCCAGTCATGGCGAGTACAATCCAAAAGTGTCCCAACGTACGTCTTGTTCCTCCAAGTAACGTTGACCACCAGCATACCTGCCAAGCAAACAAGAGGACGCTTCTTATAATACACCTTTAGGCATATTTCTAAGATATCTTTCCTGTCTCTCTCTTTTTCATTCCTTGTATTCTTTACACAACTCTGACAAATGCCTCTCTTACCATTTAAATAGTTCAAATAGATGTTACTAAGGCCAGAACTCTCAAAGCAGCCCTACTACTTTGACAGTGCACATCATGATTCACCGCTGCTAAAAGCAGCAAAGAACAAAGAATGTTGTTTCTGGGAGGAAAATAGTTTGATGGTGCTCTTCATCTGACATTGCAGCACCGTGAGCTGTTCCTGCCTCGGCAAATAGTTAAGCAATTGTGCGAAACCAGCTGAAGCAAATGAAAATGCTTGTGTTTGGCAGGCATTCAGAGGCTTCACTACAGAAGCCTGTTCAGGTAAGAGCTGGATACTTCTGAGATTTTGCATCACTATAATAGCAGAGAAAATCAATATGACAATACAATTATATGCATTTAGTAGCTTGTGAGAGGCAGCGTAATGTTGCATATCGATAAAGTTGCTTTAGTCGGTCTGCAAGCAGTCTTGTCTTCATATGGAGGCTAACAAATGTATTTCTGAAACTAGCATATCATGTTTCTGTAAGTACACAGAGTTCAGATAGACAGTTCTTTAATCGATAGGATCAGGGTTTCCCAACCAGGGCATTTACTTAAAGGATAGTTAACCCAAAAATGCATAATTTACTCGCCTTTTGTCATTTCAAACTAGGGCTGTGCGATTTGGGGAAAATATCTAATTGCGATTTGTTTTAACAGACATTGTGATTGCGATTTAATTTTTCTAAGTCAAGCTTCAGCTCAATATTGTCAATAGTGTGGAGCACAGTATGGGTATAGTTACCCTGCTGAACGAAAACAAAAAATAACATTACAGAAATTCTAACTGTTTCCATTAAAACCATTACAAATTCCTTTTTGGGCATTATTCAAATAGGACTTACTGTTGTTCTATTGGTTCCCAACTGCCAGATTACATCACACAAATAGAATACAAATACCAGTGCACACTATTATAGTTTCCATTAAAGGAGTCATGAGTTAAGACATCAATTTGAACCTGAGCTTTTGTTATATAAGAGGGAATCGTATTCAAGCGAACATCCTGTAAGTGTCAGAACTGAAAACGCCCTTGTTACTGAAATTACAGACTACTTCTCTAGCCCCACCCACTGGTTCGCGCATGACAGTACTGAAGTAACACAACTTGCACGGAACCAGATAGAGCGAGCAAGCAGTGCAGTGCCGTGTTGTGGAAGAACACAGTCGCTGCATAACCTTCCTTCGGATTCTGACATTAGTAATGCGTGGCTGAAGTTTATTTTTTGACACGTTCCAGCTCACGTGGGTAAAACATTGAGCATTTGTTCACTTCATTTCACTGCGGATTCCTTTGTGAACAAGGCCCAGGTCGACGCTGGATTTGGGGAGAGACTAAAATTAAAAAGCAGTACTATGCCGTCAATATTGGATCCGATAGGAATGGTGCAGCAATCTTACGTGAGTAAAACATATTTGTACTATGCGTCACTATTGCTTTGTTAGAGATCGCTTGATATGCCCTGATAGCCCTATTCGCACGGGATTAGTATCACCTGGGAACCTCTAGTCATTTGTAATAATTGCAGAGGTTGTCTGTGATCTTAATCCTGTGCGAATCGGCCATGTCAGTAATTTGTAAAGTAAAAATTCCTTCACAAATTTCCTACCATATTTTGATGAACACCGAGGTCCTGTGATAATATTAGTCCCCTGCGAATCGGCATCTCTGTTATTTGGCGGGCTCAAATATCATTTTTCTAGGTTTTATTCATCGTTTGCGAATAATGCGGAGGCTGTTTTAAAGTGTTTTGATATTATTTCGGGTGCTGGGTCATATCCATAAGTTACCTGCCAACACTGTCGTTTTGGCCGGGAGTCTCCCGTTTGTTTATTTATCATGGTTTACCATTAAAGCTGAGCGTTTGTCGAGCCGGCCTCAAAACCTGGGTAGAAAATAGCCTATTACTTATTGATTTTGATGTTTTTGAATGTAAAAACCACGTCATAAGTCATAAGTAGACCTCATACAACAATATAAAACAATAAACAAGGCCAGTTCATCACACCTTTAAAACAAATACAACTCCCATTATTACCCTTAAATCAATAAAATGTTCTATTGTGTTAGTTAATTATTAAAATAGTACTTAGGTTACATAGGCTGATTTATTCATTTTTAAGTATTTGGGATTTTAAAAACAAATTTGTGATTTTAAAAAGAAAATGTGCTGAATGTTACAAAACAACAGAATTTACATTTGTTTGAAACGCGGAGCCAGGCGTGAGTTGACACAGGGTGCGCGCCTGCATCATGCCTCGTCCATATTGGACGACAAGTTTAAACGGCTTGTCTTCAGAATTGGAATTTTCTTTAGTATTTATTAGTATATATGATCGTTCTGACTCCGCATATAATACTCTCTCTCTCTCTCTCTCTCGACATTTACGCAGTAGGTTAGGGCAGTGCTGATTGGGAATAACGGAGGTGAGCTCACTCAGTTGGTTAGCAAGAATGCCACTCAAAGCGGCCTGACCAGACGTGTTTCAGATTTTTTACATCGCGTCCACATTGCAGCCTCTTGTGATTAGCTTATCGCAAAGTCTCACATCGCGATTGCCATTCGATTTCGATTAATCGCTCAGCCCTATTTCAAACCTGTATGACTTTCTATCTTCCGCAAAAGAAGACATTTTAAAGAATGTTGTTCTTTAAACCCATTGACTTGCACTGGTTTTGTGTCCATACAGTAGAAGTGAATGGGAGCCTGCACTGTTCGGTTTCCAACTTTCTTCAAAGTATCTTCTTTTGTGTTCTGAGGAGAAAGTCATACAGGTTTTTTAGTGAGAAGAGGTCAGGTAAATGATGACAGAATTTCAATTTTTGAGTGAACTATCACTAATCACCTGCATGTCATATAAAACCTGTTTATGACTCTCTTCTGTGGAATATTTTATAAAATATTTTAAGAAATGTCTCAGTGGTTTTGTGTCCATTTAATGAAAGTCAATGGGGACCGGAGTTGGTTTGAAATGTTATTCAAAATATCTCCTTTGTGTTCTGCAGAAGAATGAACAGAAAATAATCATACAGGAATAACATGAGGGCGAGTCATTTTTACTTTATATTTTTTGTTGAACTATCCCTTTAAATAAATAAATTAAAAAAGACTTAATTATATAGAAAGTTAGAACATCTTTTCTGTCCTCCACAAAAATAACTCTAAATAACTAAATTATGCTATTTTCATCTTTAGAAACCTAAAGCCAAACCCAACAAATGCCATCATTCACTGGACTATCGAGATAACTTAATATTCGTGTTTTTTTAAACCAAACCCTCATCTTTTTCCCCTCAATCCCTAACATCACAGTGTGGGAGGCCGAATGTGAGCACTGTTCCTTTGAAAAACGTCAATGGAGGTCAGTTGAGGGGCACATTAGCGGGGCCCCTTCCTATTTCACTAGCAGTCATTAGTGGTTCTCTGGCCACCTGTCTGAACCCAGTCTAAATGAGGCTAAATGGTCTGCTTTCACCTCTCCTGCCCTTTAGAAACCAGAGTGGAACAAACAGAAGCTTGGCATGTGTGCTGCAGCACACTTGCACTCCAATAAAAACAGCTCTATCGGAGTTAAAAGGCTAAACCGGCGTAGATTTGTCTTGTGCTTACTAGGGTTTCATATCAATAATCCATTTGATTCACAGCCACAAAAAATGAAAGGCCTCAAATTGAAACAGAAATGGTAATAATGCAATTAACGGTTTAAAACTACAGGAAATTCTGGCGATAAAACAGCACATCGCTCAAATAGCTTGTCAAAGTGGAATTAGAAAACGGGTTGCATCAGGACACTGGCATATGAGCCCTACTGACTGGCATGGCTGCGTCTGCTGGCAGAGCACCATTCATAGTCTCTGGGTGAGGCCTTTCTGGGCTTCACTTCAAGAGCAATAAACTTTCAGAAGATTTAGAACTGACATTTGGAGGCATCAGCATGCGTGGCTTGCGAGAGTGGATGCCACACCAACCCGACCCCGGTCTGCCTCCAGCGTCCCGCAGAGGAGATTTGTGTCACAGTGATGCTTAGAAATATTACTCCAATCTGCCTCTGACTGTTTCATCATGAACTGAAAGCTGTTTGCCCTTAACCTCCTGCCATTCGGGGATTCACGCACCAAGCTGAAATCCATATGTCTGTGCACAAATAAGAAGTTGGAGCACAACGGATAAGATTTCCTCATTGGGCTTGTGGTGAAATAAAGCATGGCACTGTTGATATGGAGAAGCCTGGAGAGGACACCGCAACTCAGCAACTAAATCTACCAAAAAGATTGATGGATCTGGATATTCGGTGAGCTGCCTATTAAATGGATGGTTCACCCAAAAATAAAAACGTTCATCATTTATTTACCCTCATGCCGTTTAAAACATGTTTTTTGACTCTTTGTTCTGTGGAACACAAGAGAAGATATTTTGAGAAATGTCTCTTTGGTTTTGTATCCATACAACATGTTGGTATGTTGGCGTATCAGTGTTGCCCGGATAATCCGGTCGCCTGCATATGTGCATTAAAGTTTCAAAACAACAGGAATGAAACCAAAATAAACATAACACGCTGGCAGTTATGGCTTTGGAGACGAGCAGAATGAGAGGAGTGGGTGGACTGTCTGCAGCATCTATAATAGAGTGCAGCACGGTAAAAAGACATCACAAAGTGCTTGAGAGATGTGTTCCAAGATCTGGCTGCTCTACTTTCCACCCACACAAAGTGTCACCGCCACACAGATCTGCCCAACACCACGATGAGAAAAATAACACATCAAAAGAGAGATGCACAACAGTTTCTACAGGCCCTCGCACCCCCATTGCCACTTAACGCCTGCATTGTAGTAGACCTCAGTCAGGGTAGATGTTGCATTTAACTTGGCATGAACGGAAACGAGGCTGTCGGGGATTTGTGCAAAAAACAGATTATTTTACAGTCATGTATATAACTACAGTGCCTTGAGAAGTAGTCATCCCCCTTCCTTTTATTCACATTTTGTTATGTTGCTGCCTTATCTTAAACTACTTTAAATGATTTTTTTTACATTAATCTACACTCCATGCACAATATTGACAAAACAAAAAAGCAGGTTTGTGACAACTTTGAAAATTTATAAAAAATTAAAAACTGAAATAAGTACATTGCATAAGTATTCATACCCTTTTCTGGGACAGTTGAAATTTGACAGGACACGTGTTATCTTTTGACACATGGAGTGTCAAAAGATAAACACCCCATGGCTTTCTCACACTAAACATAAGGTTTTGCCACGACTCTGCCACAAGACCAAGAAATCCATGACAAGATAAAGCAGAGTCGTGACAGAAGCCCCCCCTTTAATGAGCACCACCAGGTGCTCACCAAGGGGCAGACTAACGGGACAAGACTGACTGGGTGACAGACAAAACAAGGCAAAAAGGGACATCAAAAATAATAAACATGGGAGGGGGGGTGGGGACAGACAAGGGTTCATGGGAGGAACAGTCTTAGTCCCTGATTGCGCCTTAGTGCGCGGAGTTCTGGGGGACTTAGGGGGGAAAGTCTTGGGGGGACCGCCGACATTAAGGTTGGGCGCCGGTTGGACAGGGCTTGACGCCGGCTGGAAGGCCGGCTGGACAGGGCTTGACGCCGGCTGGAAGGCCGGCTGGACAGGGCTTGACGCCGGCTGGAAGGCCGGCTCGACAGGGCTTGACACCGGCTGGAAGGCCTTGACGCCGGCTGGACAGGGCTTGACGCCGCCTGGACAGGGCTTGACGCCGGCTGGACAGGGCTTGACGCCGCCTGGACAGGGCTTGACGCCGGCTGGAAGGCCGGCTGGACAGGGCTTGATGCCGGCTGGACAGGGCTTGACGCCGGCTGGAAGGCCGGCTGCTGCACCGGCTGGATAGGACAGGACACCGGAATGGACGCCGGCTGCACCGGGCTGGGCTCGATACTGGACACCGGACTGGACGCCGGCTGGATCACCGGCTTGGACGCCGGCTGGAAGGCCGGCTGGACAGGGCTTGATGCCAGCTGGAAGGCCGGCTGGACAGGGCTTGATGCCGGCTGGAAGGCCGGCTGGACAGGGCTTGACGCCGGCTGGAAGGCCGGCTGCTGCACCGGCTGGATAGGACAGGACACCGGAATGGACGCCGGCTGCACCGGGCTGGGCTCGATACTGGACACCGGACTGGACGCCGGCTGGATCACCGGCTTGGACGCCGGCTGGATCACCGGCTGGGATGCCGGCTGCACCGGACTGGACGCCGGCTGCACAGGGCTTGACATCGGACTGGATCCCGGACTGGACGCCGGCTGCACCGGGCTTGCCACCGGGCTTGACATCGGACTGGACACCGGACTGGATCCCGGACTGGATTCCGGCTGCACCGGACTTGATCCCGGCTGCACCGGACTGGACGCCGGCTGCACCGGCTGGGCGCCGAGCTGTTGAAGATTACCTTCAATTCTGCCTCGGTGAACCCCGAGTAGCGCGCGGTGGACAGGAAGTCCATGGCGAAGTCCTTCACGGGGGTCCCCCTCTGGCGGAAGCCGAACAGGACGTGAGCCTGGCGGCTCCTGAACGCCTCGTTCGACTCCTCCATGCTGCCTGCTGGGTTTGGTACTGGCTCGGTCATTCTGTCAGGAAATGTGAGGAGAACCCAAGTGCAGGCAGCGGGAATGCAGGGGTTAACAAAGACTTTTATTAATTAATAAACACGATAACAGGAAACCAAAAAACCCACAATGGGGAAAAAACGGACAAGATAACAAAACAAGAATTCAAACAAAAGACTTCCCTCGATGGGGAAAAACTAGAAAATAACAAAACAAACTGCGACACAACGTCTTAAACAAACAAGTAAGGAAAGGGTAGGCAAGGCGAGACAAGCTTATCCACGACGAGGTAAAACACGAAGCACACCACTCTGGAGCAATACCAACACACGAACAAGCACAGGGTACAGGAACATCCATCCACATACAATGACCGAGCACAGGACAATGAAACAAGAGGGCATTAAGTAGGGAACACAAACGAGGGATAATAACACAGGGCAGGTGAGGGTAATGAAACACAGCAGGGAAGCAATACAGGAAACGAGAGGGGCGGGGCCAATGACAGGACACGAGAAAACACATGGAGTGTCAAAAGATAAACACCCCATGGCTTTCTCACACTAAACATAAGGCTTTGCCATGACTCTGCCACAAGACCAAGAAATCCATGACAAGATAAAGCAGAGTCGTGACATATGAATACTTATGCAATGTACTTATTTTAATTTTTTATTTTTAATAAATTTGCAAAGCTGTCAAAAAATCTGTTTTTGTTTTGTCATTATTGTGCATGGAGTGTTGCTTAATGTAAAAAAATAGTTTAAGATAAGGCAGCAACATAACAAAATGTGAATAAAAGGAAGGGGGGTGAATACTTTTGCAAGGCACTGTAAATGCTAGAAAAGAGATCAATAAAACTTGATTCTGGATAATGATCAATACAATAAGCTGATCTAAATTTGACGGACTATATGTGAATCATTAACTTTTATATTTTACTTAAATATATACATGCATTTGTATGTTTATAAATACAAAATTAATATGCACAGCACACAGACATATATTATTATTAACAAAAACTTTTATTCTGGATGCGATTAATAGTTTGACAGTCTCAAGATAAAAAAAGAAAATTCTTGATTTTATTATTTTCCACAAAAAAGCCAAGAATTTAGCTTGTCCTCCTAAACATTGGTTTCAATCCTTGACATGGATATCAAGGTTATACCGGCACAGAATGTTCTTCACATTAAGTAGGATGATTGTATGTAGAAAACAGCAAATCATTCAGAACTTTTCACATTGAAAACAGCAAAAAATGCCTTTAGCTGGGTTTTCAAAGTCAGGGTCACATATTTTCAACCTCAAGAATGTAATTTCAGGATTATGTAGAGCAATAAGGCAGTCGTGGCTGTGCCACATTGTTAACAGTCATTACATTCACAATATAGTAAAACATCTCATACGATCAATACTTGCTACACAAGTTAAAAAATTAGATGTGACCTAAGACTACAAGACCGTACAACCCGCTGAACATCTATCGCTCAATTTCATGCATGTCAAAATAAACCTAATGTCTAGCCTGACTAACATTCACGGCTCTCTCTTTAAAGTGAAGGAGCAGATGATACAAGTCTGCATCCTGCAAATAGATTTAGCTTATGTTGAGGAAGTGTGCCAGTGGTTGGGTCCGCCTGTGAATGGTCTTGTGTGTCTCTTCCTCTTGACCCTTCGACTGCATTTTCTCTCTCCATCTCTGACATCACACACACATACACATACACATACACGCACGCGCATGCAGCAGAGTGTCCACAGAGGAGCAGAATGAATCAGACACACTGCACCCATGGCAAGAGAAACAGAAAACACTTAAGCAGCCGTGCGCTGTGAATGTTGATGAGCCAACCCTCTTTATGTGGCAGCACTGGGGGGACGACAGCAGGCTGAGTGTGGGTGGGACCAACTCAACTGCCTACCCGTAGCCTAGATATGCTCTCATTTAGGGATGGAGGAGACTTTTTCTTTTCATGCTCGACAATCAGAAGCGAGGCTGAGAACACATCGCCCTGATGGATCTTGCGTTGGGCTATGATTAGACATAACAAATCCTCAAGAGATATACACACACAGAAACCGGCTGAATCCGGTTATAATAAATTCATTTGGAAACGCAAGGTGTTATTTACAGCTTTGGATAAGAAGCTGTTAAAGGAACAAGAGTGCAATTATCAAGAGGCAGCTTTATCATTCAAGACGTATAAAGATAAATCCGCTTAATTGACCCCAGGGGAGAAATTCTGAAAGTATGCAAATTAGGACTTAATAATAATTGTGGTATTTGTATACTGATAATTAAGCTTTGAGTCCTAATAAAAGCAGGTATAACAAAACTCTATGTTTTATTAAAGCATGATATAATATATGCGCTTACCATCTTCGGTTTCTTGCCACACGATGCCCTCCAGGTTGACGCTGGTGCCAGGTTCACAGGGACCCAGGCACTCGGGCTCTGTAGACAGGGCCACATCAGACGTGTTGACAGCCACCGAACGCGTGCGCACCATCAGCTGCTCGCAGGGTGACGAGATGTCAGGATTACCCATTGGGGCGAGGAGGTGAAGAGGCGGAGGAGCAGGGGTGGAGACCGGAGACTCCATCTGTGAGAGAAAAGCAATAGATGAGCTATGGTGGATCTCAGACAGGAAACAAATAATGCCCGAGGATCTGCACAAGCCCTGGAGGAATGTTCTGGGTTCAATACCATTTAAGCTCAATCGACAGCAATTCTTCTAAAGTAATTCAATCAACTGATGGCCATCTCAGAGAAGCTGTTTTCTAGGTATAGCATTTATCTGTATACCCATGTTTTAAATCACAGAAAAAATCTGAAAACAACAGCATCATAAATCTGGTTTACGTAGCTGGAATCGTTCTAAAGAAATAAAATCGGGTTGGTCGAGTTAACATGCACACACATTCTGGATTAAAGACCGTAAAGACAAGTCAATGCATTTGCCAATAAGGTTAACTGGCTCTTTTAATTAAAAGGCAAGACCTCCATCTCTACAGCTGCTGTATTAAACACTGTCATCTCTTCCATCTATTAATCAGGGGTTTGTCTCTGAGGTCATGAATTCTTATTATTTCGCCTTGCTTGTTTTCTCTGTTTGGTGGAGCTAGCAGAGCAGAAATTGACCTACCATTTAAAGCTGTGATACGTAACTTTTTTGGTTACAAATAATAAAAAATAAGATATTGAATAAGTACATTAAATGTATGTGTTATCTCCTTTGGCAAAGAAGCGAAAACATAACGAATCTTTGTCCAGTGAGAGAAGGGAGTGGGGAGGGGTGTGGTGAAGGCGGATTTTTACTTCTGCGTCGGACCTACGCCGTAGCCTTCACAGAAACGTGCACCCTATGCCCTAGCTTGACGCGCACCTCTCCAAAAATGAAACCGCGCATCAGTGCGACTCGGACCGCAAGCACTGTGATTGGTCTGCTTGAACCCCCTCCCTTCAGGTCGAAAAACTCTGTGATAACGTCGGGTTTAATCATACACATTTCCGAATAATATAAATGAATTACCTGTTCTTCTGTATGTATCAACTCAGCGGCAAGTAAACAGTCACTTTTGCAGCCTATCACAGCTAAATGCTTCAGACGGCACACAACAAACCTCTTCTTCTTCGGCTTTTGTCTTGGTTACACAAGCAACATGCCTGTGGACACTGACGCCTAGTGGCCATTGCCTGTCGATGAAGGCAGCAACGCACAAGTATAAACAAAAAACGCAGCATGCCGTAGCCTTTACGCCGTAGGTCCGACACAGAAGTAAAAACCCACCTTGAGCGGTTGGTTCTAATTCGCAACCTCACCGCTTGATACCGCTAAAATATCCACATTCCTCCTTTAAAAATCAGTGTTTAAAGATCAGGTAACATGCCATTTCATACATTCTGGTGAGTGCTGGCTTCTCATGCTCAACATGGTCAACTTGTTAAAAAACGAGTTGGACGCATGACGTAGTATTTCTGTGCTTGATACACTCCCCCAGCACTCCAACTTGTTTAGGAAAGTTTTTTTATAAGTCTGGATCCCCGTTTCGTAACAGGGATCCTATTCCTTTTATTGGACAACTTTCCCAGAAAAGCCACGGCCAGGCGATAGAAATTGCCAGCCCACTTGTCAACCGACGAGCGATAGGAAGACCTGCTTATCGAGATTGGCTGAGCTGTGGGTCTGCAGCTGCAGCTCGTTACTCTTGCAATAGTGAGAGAAGTTGAGGTGTGTTATCTTTAAAACATTCTTCTTAATTTACTCCAAATCGCAAAAGTGAGATTATAATAATGATTTATAGACAGAAGATAACTTCGGTGTGTGTTTGTTAATCGGTCTGGCTAGTGGCTAAAAATATAACTATTTATAATTTATTTTGTTTATATTAACATTTATTTTTTATTAATATATATATTATTTTATTGTATAATAATTGTATTATGTTGCATGTTCATTTTATTAAATAAACTATTTGTTGAATGGGTCATGTAACTTTGTCACATTTAAAGAAAACGTATGGGAGATTGACATCTAGCAGTTGAGCTTGGCATCGCAGTCTAAATTCAAAATATTGGAGAGGCAAGTTTAGCCAAGTGACAATTCTTCTCTGTTTCTTTTGCTTGTTTTCAGAAATAATCTACAGGGACTCTATTGTTTGCAGATGTGTACTGGAAGTTACGTTCCATCCACAAATGCATGCATGCGCAGTAATGTTTGTTTATGTTGTTGCTTTGAAACTGTCTATAACTTGAGCGGTCTATTTTGCCGGTAATTTCAGTCAGACATTATTTACCTTCAACCCACGTACAGAAAAGTATGTAAAGTAACCATTCGTTCTGTTTGAAAAAGAGATGTCAATAGTCACGATGCATGTTGTTTAAGAAAAATTGTTAAAGTAACAAAGTGGCCCCATCACTAAACAAGTCAATATTAATCATAAATCATGACACACGATTCTGCATACACCAGTCATACGGACCTAAAGAACACAAGAAACAAACCTGACAACATTATGCAGAATGTACTTTTTACCTGGCACAAAACACAAAAAACAAAAACAGCAAAAGAACCATAAAAAAAATAAAGTTTTTGCATAATTTAATTTCTCCTCCTGGAAAACAACTAGTCGCCTCAGCTGTAACTATGACAGAAAATGATGACTGAATGTTTTGATTTGTGAATTGTGAAAGGACCCTAAAGACAGCAAGCAAAACGATTTAGAAGGTCTCTATTGTGTCTAATGGGCTGTTATCACTTGTGATTGAGATAATAACAGCCTCACAAGCTCCATGACTGTTTTAACCTCCTGCATGAAACATTACCAGCGAGATGGGCTCATGTCATCTCAACCACCGGCTGATTTATGATGCTGCGTGACTGTCGGTGTGGTAGTTTATGCGCTGACACAACAGACAAGCAAATATCCAGCTGTCAGCTTACCCAGAAAACACACACAGTCAGAAAGAGACACGTCCACATCCACTGATCTATCTTTAATATGCATCCGCCGATTACCACACATAATATGTGTTTAGTATGAATCAATGAGCACAATTGAGATTGCAAAAAGAATACAGACACAATTGCACCATCTGAATGTAAATAAAACGCTGAAGAGGTTTTGAAACCAAGCGCCACAAATACATTGTGTCGCCAGCAGAACCTTGGCAGAAAAGCTCTGTTATCCTCATACGAAACAGACCAGGAAAGAATTACAGGCCTACAGACGTATCCAAAGTAAATACAAAAAGATTCCATTTCTTCATTCTAATAATTCTCTCAGATGAGAATTCAATTCAATTTCTACATCTTGCCCAAGCGTCAGTCATCTTCGGAACACAGAGATGCCTATAATACTCTTGCAAAACACTAACATGGAAATTAAGCACGTAGAGAAAACCCCAAACTCAATAAAGACTGCTTACATTGATAATAAATGGCTTATTCTTTAGCCTAAAGTTGAGTACTGGAAGAAAATACGAGCACCAACATTATGCACAAGAGGATAAAAACAGTTCCACACAGATGGCCCGAGTGGAAGAACATTGAGGCTGGAAAATGCAAATGCGAGTGAAAGCCGTGTACACTTAAGAGTTCAAAGCTCCATTTCACACGTAGAGCAATTACTTTTCTAAGACAGGAAAGGACAACGTGGCCACAGGAGATGAGACAAATCTTCACAGCGGTTGCCACTTGCCGGATAAAGAAGCTTCATTTCCAGCTCTCTGCCGAGATGCACGACCTAAACAAACCTATCTATATCTATAAGAGAATCAGCCTCAGGTATCCAACATCTTTACAAAGAGAGATAAGATTATATCAACACCTTTCCGACAAGCACGAGAGCACTGTGGCAAAAAGCATCGAGATGTTTTGGCTTAATCCTCTTTACAGTCTTTGTGTTAATAACCAACACTGCAAGTGAAGCAAAAACTGTGAATTTAAAAGCACATTGATTCTCTGCTAATTAAAACTAATACGCCCCAAACACCCACACATCCGCAACACATTCTGTTAACTGATGCTTAGCTTTTCGGGATTTTTTTATAAAGGGTGAAGATGTTTTCCGCAGGGTGTGGATGAGAGCTGTTCGAGATGCCTGTGGAGCTGAATGTCTTCATCTCAGGCCCTTAGCAACAGCTTCTGCTCATCCGCCTGTTGCTAAGAGGACAGATTTGACATTCCACAAAAGACATGCTTAGAAAAACTAATAGAGGAGAATAAAACAATTACCTTTGAAAACTCCAAACGCTAAACAGAGAGAATCAATCTCATAAGATAGCGGTGCCTGAGGGTGAATGCGCAGATGAAATCGATGGAGCCTAATAAACAGGCAACACGTGCACGGTCAGCTCTCTAATGTTCCTGACCCATTCATTCAAACTGGAAGTCGGCATAGCTGGGATGAACTATATCAGGTCATTTTTTACACTTGACTCTTATTTATGCATTTATTTCTTTTTCTTATTAGTACTTTTTTTTCATTTCATTTCAACACAATATCACTGCAATTCATAGCTATTTTACATGTCATGGTGGCCAATTTTTACAAATTCATACAATCTCATTTGTTCGATTGAGTACAATTTGCTTTCATGCTAGTGACATTTTGGTTTCATTAATATTTTTGTGGAAATAAAATAATACATCACTTTTTGTAGTGTATGCATGTTTGTCAATTTGACTTTAAAGGGATAGTTTACCCAAACATGAAAATTCTTTCATCATTTACTCACCCTCTTGTCATTTTAAACCTGTATGACTTTCTTCTACAGAATACAAAAGACTAGGCCTGTGACGATATACAGGTGCTGGTCATATAATTAGAATATCATCAAAAAGTTGATTTATTTCACTAATTCCATTCAAAAAGTGAAACTTGTATATTATATTCATTCATTACACACAGACTGATATATTTCAAATGTTTATTTCTTTTAATTTGATGATTATAACTGACAACTAATGAAAATCCCAAATTCAGTATCTCAGAAAATTAGAATATTACTTAAGACCAATACAAAGAAAGAATTTTTAGAAATCTTGGCCAACTGAAAAGTATGAACATGAAAAGTATGAGCATGTACAGCACTCAATACTTAGTTGGGGCTCCTTTTGCCTGAATTACTGCAGCAATGCGGCGTGGCATGGAGTAGATCAGACTGTGGCACTGCTCAGGTGTTATGAGAGCCCAGGTTGCTCTGATAGTGGCCTTCAGCTCTTCTGCATTGTTGGGTCTGGCATATCGCATCTTCCTCTTCACAATACCCCATAGATTTTCTATGGGGTTAAGGTCAGGCGAGTTTGCTGGCCAATTAAGAACAGGGATACCATGGTCCTTAAACCAGGTACTGGTAGCTTTGGCACTGTGTGCAGGTGCCAAGTCCTGTTGGAAAATGAAATCTGAATCTCCATAAAGTTGGTCATGGAATTAGTGAAATAAATCAACTTTTTGATGATATTCTAATTATATGACCAGCACCTGTGTATATCGCGATTCACACCAATTATACCTGTCTATGTCGATTTTGAAATCGCAAAGGCTTCGATTCTGTTTTATGCACAGCTCTTCGGTGAACTACGGCTCTTTGATCAGTAGGAAGTACCGCTTGATCTAAAATCACTATGGATGCGTTCGAAATGGCATACTTCCTTGCTATATAGTAGGCAAAAAGTAGTAGGTGAACGAATAGTATGTCCGATCCGTCAGTATTAATAAAACAGTAGGCAAGAAATATCCGGGTGGTGGAGAATTTCTAGTGAGATTCGGACGTGCGTATACTAATGTTGCGTCCGAAATACGCCTACTCGAGAGCGCCCTCTGGCTTTCGGATGTGGCAGCGTTTAACCGTAATTCATTGAGAAACTGAGCATAAAAATTACTCGATATATCGTCCCAGCCCTACAAAAGTCGATACTTTGAAGAAAGTTGGTAACCGAACAACGCCGACACCCATTCACTTCTCTCCGCAAGTTAAGCCTGACGTCACGCACCACCGTATACGGAAGGACATATTCTATTTCCGGGTCCAAGCGCTCAATAAGATGCTATAGGCAAACAACAAAAAATGCTAATATACACTCATGGCGAGCTATAAAACTACCAGAAAACCACGATCTTAACCTTTATCTTCATAACGGAATCCCACATGGCCAGTCAGCGATTCTTTTTCATAATTTATTCAAATATTGATGACGGAGATTCCGTGAGCCTGGTGACTGTATATACTTTGCGTTAATACATGTTTCGCTTAAATATGCAATATGAGTAAACACAGTGCTCATAAACAGCTGTTTAAGCTATAGCCCCGCTTGAAATGAATAGATACTTGGACCTGAAAAAGGTATTCCTTACGTCTGCACACAACAACCGAATAGTATAGACACAAAACCAATGCAAGTGAATAGGTGCTGGTTAACAACATTCTTTAAAATATCTTCTTTCGTGTCCTGCGGAAGAAAAAAAGTCATGCACGTTTGAAATGACAAGAGGGTGAATAAAATATGACAGAATTTTCAATTTTGGGTGAACTATCACTTTAACTCATCTTTAGACAGCAGACAAAACAATCCACAAGACTTTTTTCATCTATTAAGCACTAATCTGACTGGCTGACTTCCTTAAGTAAGAGCTAACGGCTTATAAAATATGTCAGATCACTTCTATACACTTCTATGGGTTAAAACAATACCCCTGATCGCCACAACCAAATAAAACCCAGAACTGTTGCGTCTGCATCAAAAGCTTTAGAGTTACTTTCTTAAAATCAGGGATTTGAGTTTAAATGCTTCATGCTAAAACCAAACCGTTTAAAACTGAAGCAGAGAATCAGGTAAACCAAGCCGTGTCTGAAGTGAACGGGCGCTCAGATGGGTTGAGGATCTGAAGCAGCGATCTGTCAGCTTCACTTAATTGCTTCTGTGCTTCCAAGGCAACAGATGACCTCCAGTGATCAAGTGAGCCGAGGATTATTTCCAGCACTGAAAACAGTACGTTGTTCATCAGCAAGCCATCACGCAGCCCTTTTCTTCCCAGCGCTTGATGGCAAGATAAAAGCTCTCGAGTTGAAGGCCGTTGGTTAAAAACAGACACGGCTGGACGGTTGTAAGGAAAGTCAAGGTAATTCCACAATTGCACATGACTGTTTCTTTTCTCCTTAACAACATTACGTTTTCAAGTAAAAACATCAGCCAACTTTATCAGCACTTGCCGTTCTGCCTTGATCTTTCAGGTGGTTAGTAGACTGGCTTGTACACAGCAGGTGGTTGGAGAACATTCTCTCAACATGGCTTGTTCATGTCTGACCCTTCCCCCCGCCTCATTTGCTCTCCTATGTGCAGCTGGTTGGTTTGGGCTCATGCCCAGTATTGTTTACAGGCTTGTGGAGGGCTGCTGGGGGATGAGGGAGGCCCCCGAGCTAAGCTGAGCT
The DNA here is from genome assembly GCF_024868665.1 of Triplophysa rosa. Lineage (NCBI taxonomy): Eukaryota > Metazoa > Chordata > Actinopteri > Cypriniformes > Nemacheilidae > Triplophysa > Triplophysa rosa. The sequence goes on from NC_079890.1 coordinate 32,312,714, forward strand.
TCCCACCTTCCCAGAACATGAGTGGCGAGCAGCATTCTTCACTGCAGCTGCTGGAGAAAATGGATGCCTGAGATGCGAAACACCAGAAGCCAGATTGCTCCCATTTTATGAAGCTGCAAAATAATTTACGATTTACACTTACATCATGTTGATTGTATATGAATGATTCTATGTTAGTGCTCAAAAATTCTAAGTTGACCAAATTACTACTACTAAAACTATTTATTATGGCAATTTTCTAATAATAATACAAATTTCAATACATCATATGTAGGCTTGTTGCGACTCATATGTGTCACCGGTGTCCACCCGCCAACTGATTACATCACCTGTCCACCGCGGCACCGACCCCCACTGTCATTTTTTATTTTTATAATAGTAATAAATCACTTAGTTTAGTTAAAGACCAAACTACAGTTGCGTGTCTGAGCGCGGCTTCTGCATTCAGCGTAAGCGGAACAAAGATCAGCAGCAGGAGTTAGATTTTATTCATCATGTGAGAAGAGTGACGTGCTCAATGAAGTGCCGATGGCGGAGGCTTTTCTGTCAAAGAACATGCAGCCTATTAGAATATGTAAGCACTGTCATCAAGAGGCAGTTAACGTTTTAATTTGAGTGTTTTTCTAATTTTAAAAAGCCAGTGTGTTTTGCCATTTATTTAACGTAAACGTTTTTCGTTTAGTATTCCCTTTCTTGTTCGTTTCTTATTTATTTATTTAACATAAACGTTTTTCGTTTCATTTTCCCTTTCTTATTACTTTGTTATTTATTTGTTTATTGCACAGTCTATGCCATGATTATTCGTTTTGTTAAAGGCAACCTATCTGACGTTAAGGTTTTTTATATTAGTTTCTTATTTTTTTAAATGGTGCCGTGATTATTCGTTTTGTAAGGTCTGTGTATAATATAAGCAAATGTCATTGTACTTTTTTGCAGTGTTGTGTGCATTTATTAAGAAAGATATTGAACCAACCATTAATTCAAGCAATTGGCATTCAAGAATTGCTGCCAATTCAAAACTAATGGCCTCTCCAGATTACTCGATTTTAGCCCGATTTGCATGTCGTAGGACATCGTAGTAATTCGTAAATGACACGTGTAATACACATCCCTAATCATATGCTGTTTTTCAAACATCATAAGCATTCATACGAATTGCCATGAGATCAGCTTGATATCTTTTGTTTTCTCTTTTTTGGCCAATAAATTAAACTCCACATTTCAGTGTAGGGAAGTGGAGAGAGTTCGCAAGCATTGTGGCTCTTAAAACAAAATATAAAATGGGTGAAAAACCACCAACTACTTTTTTTTTTGAGTTATCAACCAGATACTGACACCAAATTATTTACAATATTACCATATGTGTAGTATTAATGCAATATCGCTAACGTAAGAGTGTGATAGTGCTCTATATCAGCACAGGCGGAGTGATACAAACAGTGAAGCGGTTCCCGTGGTGATACTGGTGGAATATCACATGGCTCTCTGCCAATCAGATTCGAGAACCAGAAAAAAACTGTTGTATAATAATGCAATATTAATACTGTTATTATATCCTGATTATTTTCAATACAAACACCGCTAACACTTAATACTGAAATAGTAGGGTATCCAAACCCTGCCTCCCTATATGAATACTAAACATACTAAATGGTATTTAAAATTAGCATTAGCGTGTCTCAAATGAAAGAACGTTAAAATGAGTATCCTTAAAGTACCTACCTGGACGGTGTACTTTTCTGGCGATGATTCACTGAATTAAAAAAACAAACTATGCAAGTAAACATTACCTACAAAATAATGAATAAAGAGACAATGGTCACTACAGTACATACTTTTAGGGCACAATATAAGTAGGCAAACTGGTACACAGCTAAGTTTCCCACATCCATTAACACTATCAAAACACAGCTGTTCATGGTAAAGTTTCTATCAGGTCTGCTGGTATAACAGAAACGACAGCACACATGCTTTTATGAGCGATTTTGTCAGTGGAGTCAAGTGAGGACATTTTCTGAAAACAAACGTTTGGCCCAGTGCTTGTTTTAGACACAAGAGAACCGTCTAACTTCAAGTTGCTTTGACTGCTCTGTCACATCACGTCTAGGGCTGTCACGATTATTAAATAATCGTCTCATCGCGATTGTTTGACCTCATCGCGATGATTTCGGATCATCGCAATTATTGCACATCTCTATAGAAGACACTAGGGGGAGCTGTAGTGCATCTGCATATTTTAGTGTATATATTGTTACTAAAGCATGGTAATACTTGTAAAATGTACCACCACAACACAATCACTTAAAAAAAAACTAAAACATATACAAATTACCTGCAGTACAATTTAATATTATTTAAGCAAATCTCAGTGTGAAAACCAGTCTACCAAAATTTCATTAACACACAAGTAAAATTTTACTGTAGTCTTGCAAGTGAGAAAAAAACAGACTAGAAGCTTTTCTATGACTGATAGTATTTTAATGGTGGCTTCAATTCACACCTGATCAATTTACTTAATTTACAAGTATTTGGTGGTTGTATTATTGACAGATAAAAGCCTAAACCTTAAATATATGATGGCCCAATTTTTTCCGATGTATTTCCAAGAAAAAAACATAGTCTTGTATTCAGAACAATATGGTCGTTTCAATCGCAGAATAAAAAATGAATGAGAATTAAATGTCAAAGCTCAAAAACAGACAATTAATCGTCATAATCGCCAAAGCCCTAAAACAGACAATTAATCGCCATAATCGCAATGATGTATTAGACAATTAATCGTCAATCAAATTTCATAATCGTGACAGCCCTAATCACGTCTCATGTTTTTAAATGTTAAAAGGGTAGCTGCAGGACCACAGAAAAAGATCCAGGCGTCAAGCTAAGTGCTAATAATCAGTGTTGGGGAAAGTTACTTTTAAAAGTAACTAGTTACAATATAGAGTTACTCAATATTGTACTCAATATACACATACTCAATATTGGCGCGAACCAAACGGACACCGCACGCCCGCTCTACAAGTTTGCTTATGACAAGGAGGAAGCTGCAGTGCCCGTCCACACAGCAGAAGATGATCTGGTTTGTAAAAAGAAAAACGATGGTTCAGTTACTTGGAAATGGTTTGGATTTAAAAGATCTGATGAGCAGCAACAACAAGCGATCTGTAAACAATGCCATAAAAAGATTATGTCAAAAGGTGGAAGCACAACAAATCTCTTCCACCACCTGCAAAAATGACGCGGCACAAAACGAAACGTGATTGGCTGCTTTACTGTCACTCACGTGGCCTCTTGGGCGGGCCTTGGTCAAAGAAAGCGGTGATAAGGTCTGGCTATGCGAGACTACGTTGGAAGCTTCTTTTACCCCGCAGCGTGCCTTACGAAAAAAAGTTATTATAATTTTTGTTTACAATTTACGTGTTTTAAACAAGTGGTGTACAGCTGTATGTTTTCAAATAGGGAAAAAAACCCTGTCATTGAATTTCTTTTCACAAGCCATTTTAATAAAGGTGATTGTGACATCTCACATGAGGTTTTGACGTGCTAGTAACATTTATTCCACTTTGTAGAAAATATCGATATACATATCGGATATCGCCTTTCATCAAAAAAATACAGAGATATGAATTTTGGTCAATATCGCCCAGCCCTACTATAAATCAATGATTAGACTGAAAAGTAACTAGAGTTACTTGAAAAACAAAGTAACTCGAGTATTGATATGTAAATTTATAAAGTAACTGTATTACATTACTCGTTACTTAAAAAAGTACTCTTATTACGTATCGCACGTTACTTGTAATGCGTTACCCCCAACACTGCTAATAATATGTAAGTGAGAGTGATTTAAACAGACGTGGGGGCAGAAAAGCAAATTCTTTCCCCTCCTCCAAAATACCACCTCCTGATGTGACAAGTCATTCACTAACAACAGTATCTATTACAATAATAATCCACACTCTCCTCAAGGTCATCCTCTCTGGAAAAGGCTGGGCTGAGAGGAAATCCAGATAAGCAGCTCAGCGCACAGAGGATTTCTGACTTTCCAGAGCGACATTGCGTCATACACCTTCTTACAACATGAGTAAAAGCGCAACAGAAATATCTGGCGAGTGCCAGAATCAACAGTCAACAGTCAACAGTCCAGATTCATGAACTAGAACTTTGGCCCACAGTCCTGCAAAACAAACATATCACATCTGGAGCGCAACATCTATTTAAAAAGTCTTTTCCCACATGCACATTGTTAGGACAACAGTTTTTTCCACTTCCACTAATGTGCAAGACTGAATAGAAATATAAAAAATAATACATAAAAAGCTAAGGCAAGCATTGCTTTTGCTCTGGTAAGGGGCTGTGTCCACCGAGGCGCATTTACGCAGCTGAAAACGGCAGGAGCTCGGCTGAAAACGCCTGCTGCAGGAGCAGCGTTCTGCCCAAAGTTGAGCATTTTTCAACTCTGGGCGCCCGGTCGAACGCCGGCGCTGATTGTGGGAAAAACGCATAGCACCAGCGCTGAGCGGACAAAAAACGTCAACTGATGGATTTTTTTAAAAGCGCGCCGTTACCGTTGAAAACAATTGAAAAAACACGCTTGGCCGCAGGCGTAAACGCCTCGGTGGGCACACGGCTTAAAAGTGAAAATCAGCCTCAATCAACATTCACTTTAATTGTAGGTAAATATAATCTATATTTTCTCATATATTCTCTGTTTTTTAACATTACTTGTGTTGTGTGTCACGGAAGAGATATTTTGATATAACTGATCAAGCTTAAAGGGATAGTTCACCCAAAAATGAAAATTCTGTCATCATTTACTCACCCTCAGATTGTTCCAAACCTGTATTTTTTTTACCTGCTAAACAAAAAGGAAATAACTAGACAGATTTTATTTCCCATTGACTCCCATAGTAGGGAAAATAAATACCATGGGAGTCAATGGGGATAAGATCTGTTTGATTACTGACATTCTTCCAAATATCTTAATTTGTGTTTAGCAGAACAAAGACCTTTTTACAGGTTTGGAACATTCTGAGGGTGAGTAAATGATGAAAAAAATCATTTTGGGGTGAACTCTCCCTTGAAAATTTTAACCTGCTGCAAACAACAACAAAAAATATACTAACATAAAAATACAAACTTGAATCATAGTATCTAGAGAGCACCTAGCAACACCCTAGCAACCAAGAAGAACATCAAAACAATGACAGCAACACGCTATCAACGATTTAAAACACCTTAACAACCACAAAGAAATACCCTGGCAACCAACCCACAACAACCTAGCATGGTGGTGATCTCATATGGGAAAACAACTAGGGACTAGGGAAACGACACTCGTTATCCGAACATTAACCGTTAACTGATAAGATTTTAATATTAAATTGGAATTAAATAAAACACATGCTGCGTCTCATTTCGAAGGCTGCGTCCTCCGGAGGTCGCTTGTCGTTTTTTGACTTCGCATACGACATCCGGAGGACGCAGACTTCGAAATGAGACACAGCTACAGTTGACGAGGGTCTGTGACACGTTAAAAATACGTATGAAACATTTTTTTCACAAATTTATTTTAACATGCAAACAGCAGCAAAACGAATAGATCAACATCAGCACCTGCATTCACATATCACATTTTCAAGAACCTGCAGCGTTTGGACAATGGAGAAAAACTAAAATAACATAAATTCAAAGCATAAATTAAACAGGCAGGAAAATAACTTAAATAATTAACAAATTATGACAAAACAAAAACACAGAAGAACCGGCAAACAGTGATGCACGATATTGGATTTTTACCGATATGCCGATAATTTCCACCTCAATTAAGCTGATAGCCGATGCTGATACCGATATATGCTGTCTATCCACCAGGCGTATCCGCTGCGTGTCCGCTTTGGGTGCCTGAATTTGGTTATAGGCCTACTCTCCGTGACTGCTATAAAACAAAGGCAAGCAGTAATTATTATTAGTGTTAAGGCTGTAGGTTAACTTTTTTTGCACATACCACTGGTGCTAGAAAGGTTTAAAGTTTGGTAGCACTGGCCAAACTGTAGGAGTATAAATCGTCTGTTGTCATCATTAAAAAAATATGCAAGTACAGTTCATCATGAATAGACAGATAACTGACAAAAGACATTAATGTTACATACAGATGAATAAATTAGGGCCGTATCATTTTTAGATTACCTAAATTTGTTTGAATATTTCTCAGTTGTGTATTTTTCCTTTTTAACTATACAATAGTGGTATATTTGTCCACATAAATTACTGTAGTATACTAGGGGTGTAACGATACACTACTTTGCCGATTCAATACTATCCCGATACTTGTGTGCCGATTCAATATATATTGCGATTATTGAGTATTGCGATTATATAACTATTGCGAGTCGATATTACAATTTATTGTGACTTTTGTTTGGTTATTAAAGACTAGGAAAATACTTGATCATACAATTGAAGAGACTGTATATCCGGGCTATTCAATTGGCGGCCCGCAGGCCAAACCCAGCCCTCGATGTAATTTGTTCCGGCCCTTCAAGTAGCATAGTGTGAAAAATAATCTCTAGAATAAATTTAGTTCAGTCGGGAACGGACCCTACAGTACTGAAGTGACGCGCGCCTGTTCCATTCAGCACAAGCTGCAGCAACACCAAGCAGGAGTCACGTGACGTTAGGCGAGTAGCGCGACTCGCAAGCCTTCTCTCCTGTGGGACGCAGTGAACAGGACAATGACGGATGATAACTTTTATTAGTTTCATTTCTGACATTTTGCTAGCACGAATAGGACCACCATTTCAAAAGTACAGAGGCAAGGGCGGAGAACAGCGCGTCGGAGAATAGCGCCTGTGTAGGTTAATGTTGTTTCACTGAAGTTTCCTTTTTAGTTATGCAGTTTTAAAATACAACAAATGAACATGTTTGAATGTAGAAAAGCCTGCTTGAGCATCTTACAATGCACCGATGTTGTTGTTGTGCAGTTTAACATACAACATCAGTATGTTTAAATGTAGGAAAAAACTTTGTGTGTCTTATGTGGCAAAAATGTAAAAATACAACATACACGGCCCTAAGACTGAATCACGGATTTCAGGCATTAAACAGATTTTGCTGTATAACGCGGAATGGCACAGAATCTTTCAAATGTATTATGTAAGATTCTATTATTTCTATTTTTATTTTCCCATGTATGGTTCAACGTACTGTATCTACTGCAGGTTTTTAATATAGTTTATAAGTGAATACTGTAGTATACTGAAGTATGTTTTTCATGTGGGCAAATATATTACTATTGTATAGTGAAGGACGGAAAATGCAGAAAAATTCAAACAGAAAAAACAGAATTTGGGAAAAAATCAAACGGATTTCTTATTGTTGTTGTGTCATCCCTCATATTGCAAGCCATATCTCTCCGGCCCCTCATTTGGGATGCTTTTCATGAACTGGCCCTCATGACAAACTAATTGAATAGCCCTGCTGTATATTATGAGTCATATTAACAAAAACAATGCATCACATCTTTCTGAACTTTTATTTCAGGAGCATACACATACACAGTGTATATATTAAAGTACCTTGAACCATGAAACTCAGTGTATGGCAGAGTTTGCATACCGTTTTAGTCATGTCTAGCTCTGCTTTTCCCGGTAAAGTGTAAAATCCAAAGTGTTTCCACACTTGGGATTTGAAACGTGAAGGTGCCGAAATAATTTCCGAGCTTTGATCCACTGACTCGGCCATGATTTTTGCGTCCTCGCGCCATCTTAAAACGGATACGACATCGTCTAATACAGATACAAACATATGCTTTAAGCCCTCTGTTGGAATAAAAGTGGTAACTCCACCACCGCTTAGGAGAAGTAAAATAAAAAAATTAATAGATTCTGAGATAAACCAATCGATTTTTAAATCGTTTTAAAAAGAATTGCGATAGTTAGGTGAATCGATTTTTCCCAACACCCCTATAGTATACTATAGTAAACTGCAGTAAAATTCTTAGATACTATAGTGTTTTTGAACTTCACTATAGTATACAGTGTTTATCAATTCACTACAAGGGCACTACAATTTTCAAAAACAAATACTATAATACACCACAGTATTTTTTGTCTGAGTGTTCAATTTAACGGGACTTTAATTTTTACGGGTCTTCGGGAAGACGCTTGTTTGCAGATAGCTTCACTCAAACAGTAAAACGCTCGTAAAATAAACTCACAGAGCAACTCTGACTGGAGATGAAGTTCATGTGTTCACATCCTCATGCAGTGCAGACGCAGATAAAATCCTCGACCATCACTCGTGTTGTATGTTAAACTGTGCACATAATTCACGCAGAACAGCCAGATGACATTTAAATAACAGGATTCCGCGTCCGCATGTAGTTACATGGACTCAATGCGGTGCGCCATTGATTATTGTCACACACAACAAGCACCACCACGACAAACGCACTACACACAAACACACAGCTCTGTCTAATGCACATATTCTTATTATTCTACATATATGTCGCACTGTTGTTATTTTTTTCAAGGTACATGTCAAGTCGGGCAAGTAAAGTTATCTCTCACTTGCCCATACAAAACATTCACTTGTCCCGGACAAGCGTTAATATCGAGCCCTGCTTTTCACAATTTAAAATGATGATAAACAAAATAATTTTAAAACATTTGGAAAATGAATTTGGTGAATATTAATTAAAGAAGCAACAAGAGCATAGGTGTCTTAGAAATGGAGACTACAAAACGGCAGTGTGCAGAGACGAAAGTCACCGGGCGGCGCGTTGCATATTATGCACGCTTGAGCTCAAGTTCAAAGTCTACTCACGATGGACGATGGGCAGGATTCAACTTTATTTTTACTCTGTGTTTTAGTTAAAAACGTTAATCAATAAATAGGCAGTGCGAGGCTGACGGGCGCAGAGATGGATTTCTTTGCGCACTCACTTAATGTAAGAATGTGCTGCTTTTACAAGCATGATTTAATTACAGCTTCCTATAGGCATTATTTTCTTTATCGGGCTGATGCCGATAATTAATTTATAAGCCATTATCTGCCGATAATATCGGCGTGCCGATAATATCGTGCATCCCTACCGGCAAAGTTTATTTCCGTCAAAGTTTTTTTAATCAAATTAAAATAGCAGGCCTACCTCAATCCAAAGCTAGACCCCCTTGTCTAGTTTTTATTTAATGAACTAACATGTTTATGTGATGTGGGGACAGTGTAGAGCCTGTTGACAGTTAGACCCAAGGCAGAAAACACCCTTTCAGATGGCACGGATGTCCTGGGAATGAAGAGATAATGCCTCTGGAAGCGTGTTTCATTTGCTTTTCACCAGCCAGGATTAATATCCAAAGAGGGCACTTGGCCACATAAATGTGTCTTAGCTAAACAGATATAAATCCGATCTGCTATACCCGAGCAAAATACAAACATTATTTATTACTTATTCATATTTCACATTCGTATCTTTTCGTCACATCTAAAAGAAGGCAGGGAAACCACAGGTCGAGCCGTTTTCTCCTCCTTTCCAAAGCGCAAGGGAGGCTGCCAATGCTAAGCATCCATGAGATAAGTCAAGGATAAATTGATTGCTAGCACCGAAGCTTCATTTCGCTGCAGTGTAGACACGCAGGGAAGAAAGTCACAGCGCGTTGTGAGCGCGATTGCCGCAGGCCTACATTTAAAGCAATGAACTTGAGCTCGAGTTTGGAGGAGTAAAGCCCTGACAATTGTGGCCTCAACAATCAGATAAATTACACTTGTCCTGTTTCGTCAAGTGGTTTGCGTGATCGGATTTTAATGTCTCGAAAATGTTTCGGAGGGCATTTACACCTGGTCGCACGCGTCTGCATGCTCCGTGAGTTAACACGGATAATATGTATAGCATATTTTTCTTTCACCATAAAGGAAACTAAAAAACAAGTATGGTTTAATAGTTATTTAAAAACGTATTATTAAATTATTATTAAAAAAAGATTATTCATATTTAACTTAAAAAAATAAACATACATTTTAAATCGTTTAACTGATAGTATTAATCGGTCAAAACTTTCAGTACTGGTTAACGGTTAAACGGTCAATAAGAACATCCCTACAAACAACAGTCATTTTCTCTTCAGAAATCATTTAGACATGCTTGAATAATGTAGCTATAATAAGATAGCAAGACATATTTTAAGTACCTCAAAAATGTAGGGTATACAATAGCACACAATGACTATGTTTTTATGTAGCCACTTACAAGACAAGTTGTTTTTCAAACTGCCAGATCTCCCTGGAGAACCTCAAGCCAAACTATTTATGGAAGTAATGTATTTTGTTGCTTCCTCTTGACAGAGGAAAAGTCTTTGTGGGTGGTACTCTGTCTAACAGATACAACACATAGAGATTTAGAGGAGAAACAGCTTTTTAATTGTTCTGAAAGCGGAGGCCATTTAAACCAAGTTACATTCAGATAAAAATCATCTATTTCCAATTTCTAGCATTAACTTTTGAACTGCGTCTTAAACTATTTCCACAAACACAGTCTTATCATCAATATCTATCTACCTATGTTAGAGGTCGACCGATATGGATTTTTCTCTGGCCTGTATATAAGGCCGATTTTTTTCCACCTTCATCTCATTAATTCTAATGAAGTAATAAGAAGTGATACAGAATATTGCTTAAATTAAACATTTATTCAAGACATGTCTTTTCAAATCAGTGCACTTGATTGAAAAAGATTGAGTTAGTGTTTATTGCAGGGTACAAGATAGCAGTCTAATTCATATTAATAATACATTGCTCAAAACTTTTAAGCACCTTCTCAAACTGTTTTGAAGCATGCTTTTTGTTTATGTTTGTTGGCAGACACTGCTATTAGTCAAATGGTCATAATCTAAGTTCAAACAAAAATAGAAAAATCACTCATATTACGCAGCCTAATGCTCATAACTGCATTTTTAGTTATCTTAAGCTTTTAGCCTTTTTCTAGCCTGACAGGAAAGTAGACGCTCTTGGGGTCGAATGCGTTTAAACAGCCGCAAAAGACCACAGACGGACATATTGTGTAAACGAGGGGAAACAACAGGTCAGGATTTCAACTTTGGCCGAAGACTTGAAAGTTTGGTTTAATGATGAAAAACCAGGCAAGCAAAATGTTTTCTCTCCATTTCAGATTTCTAACACACACTCAGCGTGTCTTGCGACTGTCAGAGCAGAAATAAAAAAACGCTTTTCTCTGTTGTTTTTCTCTGTTGTTTATCTCCATGTTTATCTGCCCCGGTCGCGTTCATTTGTAAATTCCCTTATGAAAATTAACCATGTTTTTTTTTGTGGTACAAGTGTAGTAACCATGGTTTTTTGGTGCATTGCTTACTTAGGGCAAAACCATGGTTTTACTACAGTAACCATCGTTTACTATGGTTTTTACAAAAAACATGTTTTTCAAAACCATGGTTTGTGATATTTTGTGATAACCATTGTTTTACTACAGTAACCATGTTTTTTTGTTTTAACTGTAGTAAAACCATGGTTTTTCAATTTTAACTGTATTAAAACCATGGTAAATGTTCGTAAGGGATTGTGTGCACTAGTTTTGTCCATTTGATAGAAAGATCGACCAAAACGCACCTTAATACCAAGTATAAACAGAGTCTGACCCACAGACACATTTAAGCAGGAAGGTTAACGTGCACGTTTTAGCCAGAAGTTTCATCTTTTAACAAGGCTGCAGATTGATAACGTCGGAGTTTATCGAGCTATACAATGCGGACAACTGTAATAATTTAGCCGCTGGGCTCGTCACCAGGTTTTGGTACCTGTGCATATATGTAGCCTAAACCAGTAGTTCTCAAACTGGGGGCCGTGGCCCCTGGGGGGGCCCCGAGATGGATCCAGGGGGCCACAGATTTTGTGGCATTTTATGAAATATAGAAATTGATCATAGATTTTATGCAATCAAACATCAGAAAAATAAGACCACCAGACAAAAGAATTGATGTTTCAGCATTGTATAACCGAATATGTTTTTGTTTAAATAAAAATGTTACATTTAAGATTATAAGTCTTTATTTGGGGGGGCGCAAAGCGATGCACTCTACACAAAGGGGGCATTACAACGAAAAAGTTTGAGAACCACTGGCCTAAACTATGTGATTGAAGGCTCGTTAACAATAGAGTTCCAAAAAGTTACTCGCATCATATTTAATCAATGAAATATACAAGGCTAGATTAAGAACGAAGGATAAAAAGAATTTAAGTCTTACCGTTTTCTTGTGAAGTTATCAGGTAGTTAAAAAGTTAAAAGTTAAAAAGCAGGCAGAGGGGGACATCACAGTGTTCTGCCGCAAGAGGCAGCGTCGCCGGTTCCACAACACTGCTTAGCTGCTCACAGATGTATCTGCCTGTTATTTGCAGCACAATCGGCCGATGCCAATTAATAAAAAAATGCCAAAAAATCGGCCCGATTAATCGGCCGGCCGATCAACAGGTCGACCTCTAACCTATGCATTTTGATTCAATACAGTTGAATAAAATTTTACCCTTGTTATGGTTACCAGATTTCCAACGTCACAATGTAGCCATGTTGCATTATGGGTAACAGCACTTGTTTACAACAATTACTACACACAAGGATACCAATATCAATACCAATAAGGATACCAATAATCTGTGGATTTATATTGTTCAACAACATCCAGTTTGGGAACAAATACCGTTGCTCTCCTGTAGCAGGCTGTCATTCACACAGAATAAATCAGGCTGCAGGCTTTAAAGTATTCACTTATTAAGCTTCTTTAAAGCAAATGCCACGTTAAGAAACCTTGACATTCCATAAACAGTGAACTTACATTTATAAGAAAGTTCAAGTGCTTAGGATTAAGTTCTCATGACATTTTATGATAAATTAATATCATTCAAGCATGAGTGCTGGGGTACTAATATCAAGTGACTCGGACACAATTTTGCCAGATTAGTTCATATTTTTCTCAGCCAATAAAAGCATTTCTAAAAGAAGCCAAAGCATAAAGCTTTGTGCCTTACCAAGCACTTTTGGAATGCGGCTTAGCCAATAAAATTTTGGAACTACATTTTGTACAAAGGACAATGAAGTCACAAGGGCTAATAAAAAAACATATATATCCTCTTCAGCCCAGCGTACAGTGACACAATGAGAATCATTACAACTACTTAATTTAGTCTCAAAACAAATCACTAACATCAGCAATTCTAACTAAAAAGGACAGTTATTGGCATGAGCACAACAGTTACACTATTTTACAGAACCAGAGATCAATACTTAACAACACCTATAGTTTCACTGCTCTGTTGCACCAAACCCTTTAAAGATCTTCATTTGCATACAAAATTCAATACAAACAATGGAATACATTTAAAGAGCTCACTCAAAAGGAAAGACTATAAAAAAACAGACAAACATGAGAAAAGATGAAATGAGGATAAAAATATGATGAAAGAATTTCATTTGTGCACAGACTGTCCCATTAAAAGCAATACAATATACCTCAAGGAACAATTAGGATAGCAAAATGACATTCGAGAGATTTAGAAGGTGGGTGTTTTTGTAAATTACACCAAAACACAGTTCAACCACTTAAAAAAAATAAAGAGGACAAGGCAGAGTGATTATTTAATAACTAATTCTGTTTATGTTACCGCAGTGATCTGTGAAACCTTCAACCATGCGCAAACAACATCAAGAAAAATGTACCGGCACAAGGTGCATTAAAGCAGCATCAATCAGTTGCGGTCGGGTACTACACTGACATGACTAAACTGTCAAGCAGGATTTACACATGAAACACTCTTATCAGTGCTTGTGTATGATAACAGAAACATTACACAGCACGTACAGATTAACACAGCTGATAAAACACAGTTTCTGGCCAATAGTTGCACAGCAGTGGGCAAGACTGCCAACTTCATCTCATTTGATTGAACATTTAGAGGCTCTTATGATGAAGTCAAGCTCACAGCTTTGGAGTAAAGCCCAAGACTGCTGGCCATTCAGCAATGAAATTAATCTTTTCCAAGCGCTGTGCAGTCGGAAAGAAGAATAAAGCAAAATACACATGAACACTTTTTAACTGCCTTATCGTGTGCTTTCATATCTATACCAGAATTCATTAAAAAACAAGGAACAAAAAACCGAGCCTGCAAGGAAAAACCCGATGCCGCACACATCACCAGATCTCTTGTGCGCAGAAAACTCAAACCCCACACATTACAAACTATCTCTGGCGCGAGGAAAAGCCAGAGCTGCGTGTAATACAAGCTATCTCGTGCGTGGAAAAACTCAAAGCCAGCACATTATAAATTCTCTCTGGTGCAAGGAAAAGCCCGAGCTGCGTGCATTGCAAGCTCTCTTGCACAAGAAATGCGCAAAGCATATTTGTAATATTAATTTGCAACATATATTGGCAAACAGCCAACTATCGTCTAAGGAATCAGCTATCGCTGATAGTCTCGTCAGTCGGAACAATTTAAGAAAACTGCAAAACATTTCCAAAAGATTTAATGGTATTTATTTTTAACGCAATTAAAAATAAGTTCACAATTCGAAAAATCGTAATTTTTACTATTACAGTTCTCAGTTAAATGTGCCTTGTTTTAACAGGGTTTTTCCTGCATAGAGAAATTGGAGGCGGCCGCCTCCGTCAAATGTCGTGCCGCCTCAGGCTCTCGCCCAAATTATGTTGCGAGTCTTCACAAGAAATGCTGCGGGCATTTAACAGACTGTCATTTGTAACTGCAGTTGCAACATTACACCACAGTGGAGGCGCTGTTTCGTTATCAGCACACCGAGGCGCTAAAAAGAGATACAGAACAAGAGCCAGCCTGTGTTTCACGGCTGTTTGTTTTGCATCCAAGTACGTTTAATTTCTTGAAATTTATTAAATTAACATGATGTACATCATTGTAATGTCTTTAGCTGTGCAGTTGGGCCGTTGAATCAGCATAAACTGTACACAGCGAGTTCGCCAGTATGAACGCACATTGCGTTTAGAACGACTCGCACACGAATGACTCATTTGAACCGATTCATTTAAACTATTGAACTTTCAGTCACTAGCGAATATAAGAGATCTTTGAATCATTTAAAGTGAACCACAGACAATGAAAGATGTGAATGAGCTTTGCTCATTTAGAAAGACTGGTTAATTCAGTTGGCTATTGTGGGCTGAAAAGTTAATTCAAATGATAAAAAAGCTTTATTTGATTAAAAAAACATTTCTGTTTTGTTGAATAAAAGTAATGTTTTATATAACTTAATAATTGTCATTTTTATCCAATTTTATTAGAACTTTTAATATGTCAAACTCAAAGTCACTTTGGTTAAGCCACTTAAAGGTACAGTAGGCCTATGTGTGTGTGTGTGTGTGTGTGTGTGTGTGTGTACAAGATCAGGATGGCACCACCTCAGCCTCATTTTGAGCCAGGAAAAACCCTGTTTAAACAATATTTATTTATTTATATTTATTTATATTTGCATTTAGCAGTTACCAAAAAACAAAATACCGAATAAAAAAAAATGAAGTACTATGCAGCAAAAAGATGATAGCTCAAATTTTGTGAATGTTTATTTTTGGGTGAATGTTTATTTTTGGGTGAACTGTTCCTTTAAACCTAAATCTGCTTTTAATATTTTCCCTGGAAAGTGTTTTTATTTAAGCCTACAATGTAAACCCAATTCTTAAGCAATTCCCCAACGACTACTTCTAACTATAAGTGTTACACAACATCTACGGAAGCTCAGTGTAAATATTAGAAATAGATTTATTCTCATTGATATATTTATTTATTATGGAGCTGTGGAGACGTTGTGCTCATGGCTGACATTGATTATGGGAACATGGGCTTATGGGAAAATAACCCTTTCATCTCACATCTGCACTTCACAGCCCTCAAGCAGCAAAACATATTGCACAGCACGTTCTCTCCACATAAAACATCTAAAGCGTTACACGGCGTAATGAGAAGCTGGGTCTTACTGTGAAAGACTCGCCCTCAGCACCTGCACGGTGACGGCATTTGATCTGTAGAGCTCTTCAATTCATAAACAGCTCCCATAATGAAAGAGAAATACTGGAATAAACAGCAGCTGAATGTGTGTAAGGGGAAAAATGGAATACTTTGACCCAAGAACGTAGTTGTGCAAACTGCAATTACCAAAGAGAAAAAAGCTATGAAATGTGCAGAATTTTGTAATCAGACTGACTTTCACACATGTTTTACTATGGAAAACAAAAACACATCAATGGCAGTCACATGTCAATGAAGGCAAATTTAACATGTATGGAAGTATTTTAATGCCATTAGTCTTTGAAGCAAAAAAGCATGTTGAATTACCACTAATCAAAAATAAATCTGTTGCATTACCAGTGCTTGCATTTTTAGAGTCTGCAATTCAATATGGTTGTATATTTAAGCAGTGAATATTTCAAATTGAAACATTTCACGCACAATTTCACCGTTAAAAAGTTCAATAATCAAAATTTGCCTTTTAAATTTCACTTAAAAAATTCTACTTGTTTTAGAATACAAAATTAAATGTTCGACAGACAATTTTCGGTCCATATTATTTCGGTTTAAAATTTGCTTCCACAAATTCAAATTCGGTTCGAATTCGGCTTGAAATTCAAAGTTTCACATCCGGGAATCCCAGGACAAGCAATAAAGCGCCGATTCCACCATGCATGATCTCTACCAGCAGGTGGTGCAAGTCGGTTCTGACGAAGACCAAAGCAAGAAATGCAGATACTTTTATATGCTGGCAGCACAGTCCACTCATCTGCTCAATTGAGTGAAATTATTTGTTCTCATTGATATCTTCTTTTTAGAAATTTTACTAACGCTTGCACTGCCAGCAGTCCGCACAGACAGACACTATAGGCCTATTATGCTCAGACTTTGACTGCCCTCCTGCTCTGGCTTGAAGGAATTAAGTTATGTTTTCATTCAGCACATCATATTCACATAAATCTTATGCATCATCAGCATTTACAGGACATTTATTTGTATTTATAGCAGTCAAATAGCTGATCTCAACTAGCAGCTTATTGACAGCCACTCTGATTTTAACGCGGACTCTCCCACTATGTGCATCTGTTTATATTGTATATTGTAGCAGCAATTTCTACAAGCTTTCTTTTTATTTTCGTCACATGATCTTGTTTTAAATTGAAACTCACGGAAAATGCTGGATGTTGTGCAATTGTGGAGACGTTTGTCGTTTTTATTTTTATACGAGACATAAAACCTAATCTTTTAGCCACACGCAGGCCAGATAAAATAGACAGCTTTCTTTAGAACCCGACTAGACCTGAAACGTTGTGTACAGCCTGCAGCCAAGCAAGAGACCTCACAGCGTTATGGATCTAACAGCTGTAAGATGGTTTTCTAAGCACAACGATACAAACTTTCACAATAATGTGCCTCACACGGACATGCGAGTATGACTACACGCCAAAGTGCAAAGTGAGTTGCTGTATGTTAATGAAGTGCCAGAATTTCACTCACTCACTCTAAACCTAATTAACCTAATTATGTCTTAAGTTTGGCGTAACAAATATATGTTGTTTACCTAACCATAAGATTGATTTAATCTTTTCGAGTCTTTTCGGGTCGATTTGGTAAAAGCACAATCATTTTAAATTAGGCTACCAGAGAACCGATGCCATATCGGACTCGACCCGTGCCCAAGGCATTTGTCAAAGTTTTAGACCTGAAACCACTGGGGCCCATGAGGACCTCTAACATGCACTTCAACACAAGTCTTACATGGCTGAGCAGTGGAAAAATATATTTAATTACTGGTCAGAAAACAATGAGTGCTCACTGGGAATATATATACAGTTTTGTTGATGTTTGGCGCATTGTATTTAGTATATAGCCTTTATATTAGGCTATATACTTTTGTTTTAAGTGTAGCTTACCCGATACTAATATAACATATAAAACAAAATTATATGATTTAGTATAATTTATCATCTATATGCTTACATAATAAGTCAACATATTGTTAAATTTATGAATTTTAAATGACAGAAGTCAAGATATGCTGAAACCTAATAGGATTTGCTTTGGCGGAGAAAGCACGAAATGCAAGTGTCTGAAATGTATGTCTACAGTTCAGTTAAATGAACTTATGCTGACTGAATGAGAAGCAAACTTTTTGCTGAATATCCACAACATTACCATGGTGGCATGGTGGAACAAAAACGCTATAAGCGTTTATATTACAGTAAGTTACTGGCAAACCTGCTGCATAAACTACAGCAGTTTTACAGTGCAGTACAAGCTTCGATAACTGTTTTCTTGATGATGCATAAGAAGAGATTTATAAGAACAAATAATTTCACTTAATTGAGCAGATGAGTGGACTGTGCGGCCAGCATTTAAAAGTATCTGCATTTCTTGCTTTGGTCTTCGTCAGAACCGACTTGCACCACCTGCTGGTGAAGCGGTCAGGCAGCAGGTAGAGATCATGCATCGGTGGATTCAGCACTCTATTGCTTCTCCTGGGATTCCCGGATGTGAAACTTTGAATTTCAAGCCGAATTTGAACCACTGAATTTGTGGAAGCGAATTTTTAAACCGAAATCATATGGACTGAAAATTGTCTTTCGAAAATTTCGAAAATTAAAGGTTGTATTTTAAAACAAGTTGAATATTTTAAATAAAATTCAAAAGGTGAATTTTGATTATAGAATTTTTTACCAAGGTGAAATTGTGTGTGAAATGTTTCAATTTGAAATATTCACAGCTTAACTATACAACCATACTGAATTACAGACTCTAAAAATGCAAGCACTGGTAATGCAATAGATTTATTTTGGATTAGTGGTAATTCCACATGCTTGTTTTATTCAAAGACTAATGGCATTAAAATACTTCCATACACATGCATATTAGTTTGGTGACATCAATTACTTTTCATTCAGTCAATAAAAATGACATTTTATTTAAGGGTCCGATGTGTAATTTTTTGGAGGATCTATTAGCAGAAATGCAATATTAAACCTAACTATGTCTTGTCTTCAGAGGTGTATAAAGACCATACATAATGAAGCGTTATGTTTTTATTACCTTAGAATGAGCTCTTTCTATATACATATGCAGCGGGTCCCCCAACATGGAATTCACCATGTTGTTTCTACAGTAGCCCTAAATGGACAAACTTCTCTACAGAGCGTGTTTTGTTAATACGTTATCTCCTTCGGCAAAAAAGCAGAAAGGTGGCAACATCTTAGCCCTGTGTCAGCCTCCGTAGTGCTTCGAAAGGGAGGGGTGGAGTGAGCCGTTGGTTGCAATTTGCAACCTCACCGCTAGATGCAGCTAGATTTAATACACTGGACCTTTAAAAGCGACTTGCAAATGAGGAAGCATTCAACATGATGTGTTAACCCACCTAAAGCACTTAACGTAAATCGTAACCATTATTATCAGCCACAACCTGCACTGACAAAATACATTTCTAGTTAAAAAGCCTGATTCAAACCGCTCTGCTATTCAAACTCAACACACACAATCTTAACCACTTCCAGAAGTGGTTATCACACAACATTCAACAACATTATGAATAGACCGAACGACAGCAGTGCTAGACGGAGCCTTGAACGTCTACCGCATGAGGCAATCCTAAATCATTCTGTTGCTGAAATCTTCAACAATACCCCCTAATCTTCTTAAAAGGATCTTTTCCATGACACTAACCCCATTAGACGAGGAGAAACTCAAGCCACAAAGCCATAGCACAAAGATGTCAATCACACCACAAAACTAAGCAACCTTGAGTGGTGGCTTTCTACACATTTTTCAAATGAACGAGATCTTGTGATTTTCTTGGTCGTAAACAAAAATGCTTCACGTTCCATAGCTGTCCAAGTGCTTGAAGCATTTGTGCTTGTCAAAGGGAAGGAACTACAATTGTGTTCTCTTACAAAGACGTTCATAATGGCCCCAATCATTTTCATTTCGTTTATACAGCAGCTGTTTTCACTGAAAGAAAAGGAAAAATGAAGCAACAAAACAATGTGCAGCGCATGATTTCAAAACAATCCAAGATAACAGCCAATCATTACCACTTTCATTACTCAACAGTGCCGACGGTTTGAATAATCAGACCACATGCCTTTACTGACTAGTAAAACCAGATATATTTAAAGAGTGTCATAGACAGTATGCAAAAATGGGACTAGTGTGTCCCAAATCACAGCATGTTAAAAATAGTATGCTAACGCGCCTGGCTAGTGTACTGTTTCCAGTGGATTTTTGGTGCATGACCTCTTGTGTTACAAAAAAGGAGGCACTTGTGACAGTTCTAGATTGATTCTTTAAGTGGTTTAAAATAGGCAAGAAATGATGCTTTCAAATGTATGAACCTAAAAAACAAAACAGGGAACTTTTTGCTATTGTAGTGGCACCTCCTAATGAAATTTAACAAAACTTTGATATTGTGATAATTTAGCTGCAGCTTTGTATGTTAAAAATAAAGTGCCCTTGTTTAAGTATACTCCAATGTGACTTCACATGCCTTGGCTTTTAGGTCCAAGTGCTCTATTAGATGCCAAAAGCAGACAATAAAAACTGAACAAAACTGATGTACATTTACTGTATACTGTAAAACATCTGTGCATTTGGCAGACGCTTTTATCCAAAGCGACTTACATTGCATTATACTTTACATATGTTTCTGAGAATGTGCAATCCCTGGGATCGAACCCATGATCTTGGCGTTGCTAGCGCCATGCTCTAACCACTGAGCCACAGGAAAGCCTACTAAAATTTCTACTAAAAAACTACTAAAACATCATGACCCTAACCACTATACTCCATATTTTATGATGGTGTGCACTGCAAGTTTATTTAACCTTAGCTTAAATGTGTAATAGTGTTGGGAAATATTCTCCATAGTCAGATCGTTCTATCGCCAGCCTGTGGATCGCGATACACAATAGACGATAGTATCGAGGGGCGGGGCAATTTACGCATGTATCTATAACAAGCTGGATTTGTGGACAAAAACAGAAGCTTACGTTGCTAGAAAATGTTCGTGTGTGACTGCAATTAGCATTCTATCACAGTGTAAGTTCAGTTCAGCTGGCAACATTATTACTTCTTACATCAACCTTTAAACGAGAGAAAGTAAACTATTGCTGTAAGTCAATATCATTAATACAAATGCGTCATTGACGCCCACGTGCGCTGTTATTACTTGATTGCCAAACTCGTGCTCTGGTTTTAAACCCTCACGCGCATAGCAATTCCTGCAAGGAAAAACTCGAGCCGCGCGCATCACAAGCTCTCTTGTACGCGGAAAACTCAAACCCTGCACATTATAAACTCTATCTGGCGCGAGGAAAAGCCCGAGCTGCGTGTATTACAAGATCTAATGCACGAAGAAATGCGCAATGCGCGTTTGTAATATTAACTTGCAACATATATTGGCAAAGAGCCAACTATCATAAGGAATCAGCTATCGCCGATATGTCTGAGTATCTTGGATACTAGGGCTGTCACAATAAACGTTTTTTTCCTGTTCTTGTTCACTTCTTCAGTGGACTCTGATCATGAACAGCAGGTGTCATCACTAAAGATCAATCATCACTTGTAAAGTGAAATCAATCGATTAATTAACTGCATGAATAAATTAACATTTAACACCAGAAAGACTCTGCTTCAGTGTACATTTGTAAACCCGTAGGTACGGACTCATATACACCAGGGTGTACATTTCACACCAGGGACTTTGCGGTGTATGATGTCAATAGCTGCCCGGAAGAGGCGTTGCAAACTTCCGTAAACAGACTTTGTTATTACCCATATTTTAAATCAGCTGTCTTTATTTTACTAAACCCCTGATGATAGAGTCCAGACATCAGAAACTTATATATGCATATATGTCTATGCACAAATTTACTAATTAAAAACATAAAAATGAATGCGTTGTTTGTGACAAAAAAGGATGCCTGTTTTTGAGAGACAACATACTTTGTAGGATTTCTGTGAATTAAGATTTACAAACCGGAAGCAGCAATACCAAACAAAATTGAGAAGGGTTGGCTCTTTAAAGAACTTAAAGGGGTCATATGGCGCGAATACGTTTTTTTCTGTGTCTTTGGTGTGTTATAAGTTGCCCATGCATGTATTATACATGTAAAATTGCAAAAATTAAAGTGTCGGAACAAAAGATGCGTTCTATCTAAAAGCGAATGCTCACCCAGACCTGCCTGAAACGCCTCGTGTAACCACACCCCCAGTTCGTGGTATGATTCGACTAAGACCGCCCAAATGTATACGCAAGTAAGGTGGGCGTGCCTGTCAGTAAAATTGCTTTGGAACCTGATGTTTCAAATATGGTAAGAGGCGTTACATTTCCGTCACACGCTTGCAGTATTCGACCAATCACTATGCACTGGTGAACTGGCCAATCATAGCACACCTCACTTTCCAGAGCGATGAGCTTTGTAAAAAATCTGTGCGTTTCAGAGAGGCGGGACAAAGAGGAGATACAAACATGCACGGTGTGTGGAAAATACAGCGTTTTTGAATCCTAAATCGTGTATTCACATTGCGTTACATCTAAAACAAACGATAATATTCGTTTTAGCCGTGTCATATCACCCCTTTAAAATAGTTGCGTTTTAATTTTTATGTGCCCATTTATAAGGAATATGGACAGTTAAGAATGTGACTATGCTTTAAAAACACGCAAAAAAATGACTTCACATGGGCGTTTAAAACACCAAATATTGACATCAGACGTATCAGTATGGTGAACCCATTTGGTAAATGTTTATTTTTCCATTTTAAGATTGACATTAGCATGGAACTGCCCACATAACTTAAAAGTTTACAAATTGTGATGCAGCCGTGTTCACTTCACCAGACCCTGATTCAGTCAGCTCAGTGCAACTGAAGTGCTGAGAATCTTGTGTGTAGGAAGTTAAAGACTTCATCCACTTACAAAGCAACAACCCCCCCCTCCACCCCGTGCTTCATTTAGCCAGGTCATTTGTTCCCTGATCTCCTTCCTTAACCGTCAAGTGCACTTTTTCAACACCAGATCAGAACGGAGAAGCCCCTTGCGAAAAACCTACAAGCTGACTTCATAGCACAAACCACTACTTCTGCTAGTCAGAAGTAGGTGCTAATAGGGGGTGGCTCATTCTAGACAGCTTCTGATTGGACAAAAACAGCCTGCGAGTGCATGATGAGTCATCAGTATTTTTTGTCCATTCTCCACGAACTCTCAAAAATATTTCAGATACAATTATGCCGTACACAACAGCAGCAGACGACATCAAAGCGAACAGACACGAAACAAAAAGACACGAAACAACAATTTTGTATTCATGCCATGGTGTCTTTAACACCAACAACTTGAGACATTCAACAGTTCGCTCTCGTTTATTCATTCGGATCATTCCTTATCTTCATTTATCTGCGTGTTTGTTTACCGCCCTCCGCTTAGCCCTCCAGCTTTCTCTCTGCTCACATTGAGAAGTGAAATGAGGCATGCTAGAAATTTGCTGGCTGACAATGAAGGCCAGCTGTTCTCACTGCTCAAGCCATTCATGAGTTGAATTAGCAGCGCGAGCTCGCTGCTTCCCCTCCTCCACCTCGCTGCTCAAACATCCAACAAGACATGCTCGAAAACACCATGTAAAGGGAAACATGCTACCAAAGGGCTTTGTTTGCCAAATATGGGACTGCTTTAACCGCTCATATGTTGCCACCTTGCATTTATTTCTCGAACGCCTCTAGCAGGTTGCGTCACCAGCTAAATCGGTTGTATATGTCTCAGTCTCAACTGCTCAGACTGAACGTGATTTTGTGCCAAGTAACACGAATACCATGAAAACCAACCCTAGAGGCAGGTAAAATAACCTAGTTCCTTGAAGAGGATCATGTCTTGCAAATATTTAAGCAAAACTGGCTTACTTAACGAATACCTGCACTAATACAATTTGTAAATAGCTGTAAACTGGCTAGTAGAAATTGAAGTAATTTGCGCATTTAACATTCAAATACACTATATTTTACATGTTATTCAATGCTTAACAAGAGATTTTGCTTTACATAAAACATAACCCTGCTGAAAAAAACTATAGAACCCCAACAGAAACCATTACAGAAATTCTAATGGTTTACAATAAAATACCATTATGAACCATTAGCTTTTTCCATTAAAACCATTACAAAATGCCTTTTTGTAGTGGGTTTTGGGCATTATTCCAGTAGGATTTAACATCCCACCAATAGAATCCATCACATACCAGTAGAACCATTACAGTTTCCATTTAAACCAATACAAATCCCCTTAAAACCAATAAAACCATTATAACTTCTTTAATGGTTTCTATTGATTTTTTCAGCAGGGCACAGAAACCAAATAGAAACATCACAGAAATTCTAAAGGTTTCCATTAAAATACCATAATGAACCATTAGCTTTTTCCATTAAAACCATTACAAAATTGCTTTTTGTAGTTTGTTTTGGGCATTATTTCAATAAGATTAAGTTCTGCCATCATCCCATCAACAAAATCTATCACATACCAGTAAACACAATTATACGTTTCCATTAAAACCAAGACAATTCCCATTATATCCATAAAACTGTGTTTTGGGCAGATTTCTATAGTTTTTTTCAGCATGGTAAACATCCCTGCTGAAAAAAAAACAATAGAAATCCAATAGAAACCATTACAGAAATTTCTAATAGGATTAAACATCCACCACCAGACTCCATTACATCCCAGTAAACAATAATAATTTCCATTAAAATCAATACAATTCCCATTAAAACCATTAGATTTTCTGTTGTGTTTTGGGCATGGTTCTACTGTTTTTTTCAGCAGGGATATTTTCACAAGGAATAAAAATTAAAAAAAATTAACCATTACAGAACAAATATTAAACTCATGGATCAATAAATGGGCTCCACATACAGGACAAAGAACCATTTTAATTTTAAGGCAAATTTTACGTTTTATATGCTCAGTTGAAAAACACCCTCTCATGCCAATGACAAACATACAGACGCCCGGGGGTGGGTTGTTAAATATCCCCAGAAAGTCAAGATCTTTTTGTACCGACATTCAGGGGGAAGTACAGGATTTGCCTTTGATTTATAGCGTTTGGGTAATCAAAACAGCATTTGCATCGCAGGGTTCTGAAATTTCATCATTTTAAGATGGCCAAAGATCTTATCTACAATAGATTTAACCTGTCACAGCATGACATTAAAAAGACAAAAACACATAGGGAGTGACCTTAAAATAGGCTTTAAACTATTTCCAAGAACGTCAACAGTCTTTATGGTGACTAGAATTTCAATGTTGGGCAAACGATAGTGAAGCAGTTGTTCTTTTGTCTGGATAATATACAGTACACTTGCAAAAGTTACATCACATTTTCCACAGATAAAGGGCCAGTGTAAGAGAGAGAAGCCATCGTTCAGCAATAAGAATGGGCTGAGGGAGCCGACCGACAGAATTGTCAGTGGAGTTTGCATGTGAAGTGCTTCTGTTAAACAGTAGACCAACGTAAAAACAGTGAGTGCATTTAAACGGATTCATGCGTAAAAAAACGGTTAAACAAAACACAACAGAATGCAGAACACAGCACAAATCTTAAGACACACATTTTAAGTTTAAAGGGGTCATATGGTGCGAATACGTGTTTTTCTATGTCTTTGGTGTGTTATAAATTGCCCATGGATGTATTAGACACGTAAAATTGCAAAAATTAGTGTCGGAACAAAAGATGCGTTCTATCTAAAAGCGAATGCTCACCCAGACCTGCCTGAAACGCCTCATGTAACCACGTGGCCGTACTTTTAAATCTCATTGTATCGTTGCCGCCGCTGTGTTTTTGTTGCCAAAAGAAAGCCTCTTTGTTTGCCCTTCCAAAAAAGATGAGACGACTAAAAACGATTTGTTACATTTTATTTACAATACTGTTCCAGAACAATATAATCCGAATATTCAAGTGTGTGCAGCGCATTTCACAGATGATTGCTTCATGAACCTGGGAGAGATCAGCTTTTGTGTGGCAATTCC
This sequence comes from Triplophysa rosa, assembly GCF_024868665.1. NCBI lineage: Eukaryota > Metazoa > Chordata > Actinopteri > Cypriniformes > Nemacheilidae > Triplophysa > Triplophysa rosa. The sequence goes on from NC_079890.1 coordinate 32,338,794, forward strand.
AACCATTACAACTTCGCAAGGACAGTCTGGCGCTTCAGATTCGCAGCCTGTAAGTATATTTTCATTGTAAAAGACTTTGTTACGGACTAACGTGAGTTGAGTTTGTCATGTGTTTGTAGCGCATGTTGTTTCTTTGTGTGATCTGCAAATGCAGACACGCGCGCAACGTGAAAAACCACAACATATGTCCTAATAATCAGTAATAATGTTCCCACTAGAGGAAACAAATGTCGTGTTTATAATGGGGTTTATTGTCTTTGTTGAGTCGCAACGAGACATGAAGTAAATCTTTATAACGTTGTATATAAAAGGTAAAACAGTTAGTTATAGTTTTTAACTATTTAACATAATATCTTTTTTTAAAACCTTACCAATCCTTTACGTCCTGCTTAAGTCGCGCTGGCGAAGTTGATGTATCGGCTTGATCATCTTCATTTTCCGGATCAGATTCGGGCTCGAATTGATAAGGAAAGTACCGATGACATTTTATCACCTGTCAGTACAATTGCTTGGGAACATGATGTTCCGAATAAGGTAAGGTTGTTATATTTCCGTCACACGCTTGCAGTATTCGACCAATCACTACGCACTGGTTAACTGGCCAATCATAGCACACCTCACTTTTCAGAGCGATGAGCTTGGTAAAAAATCAGCGCCTTTCAGAGAGGCGGGGCAAAGAGGAGATACAAACATGTACAGTATGTGGAAAATACAGCGTTTTTAACCTTAAATAGTGTATACACATTGCTTTACATCTAAAACAAACGATAATATTCGTTTTAGCCCTGTCGTATGATTCCTTTAAACATATTTATTGAAACCTTCTTGTAAAACAAAGGCCCGGTTTCAAAAACAAGGCTTAAAGTTAATCCCAGACTAAAATGAACGTTTGAGCTGTCTAATCTGAAAATACCTTACTCTGACATTTCTTAAAATATGTCACTGCCATTGTTTTGTCTCAAGATACATACAAGTAATGTTTTTTTTTAAGGCATTTTTATAAAAGCGAGTTAAATATCCTAATTTAACTAAGGCCTTGTTTATACCTGGTATTAGGATGCGTTTTGGTCCTGATTTCTTCGAGGAGAGGGTTTATGGGCGTATAAATACAAGGGCTTTTCAGATATTTCGTTAAATGGACTAAGTGCATAAAATCCAGAGAAAGCAAAAAAAAACATACCGAGAGCAGCGTTTTTTATATCTGGTCTGACAGACCACGCCGGACTCTGTAAGTGTGTGTTAGAAAGCTGGAATGGTGAGAAAACATTGGCTCTCAAATTTGTGCGTGAAACCTGCGTACGAATGTTTTCACGAACAAATCATGATTTACTAAAACTTTCGTACTAAAATTTATTCTAAATATAAGAAAAAAATAGGAACAGCTGACAATACACGTATGGAAAATCACCAGTGTCTTTCTCTGTAAGAAAAGCTGCATTAGACTATAGTTCAAGCTGCGAGGTTTCTCTGAATAACAGCGCTTTTACAGCCGGCTAACGAGAACTATGTAAACTGCGTGTCTGTATAAAAGGTCTTTTAGTGTATGAACTGACTGCGCACTTGGAATTACTTGCGAGTGTGCATCTGTAGACTGCATCACATAGGGTTGCCTGGAGTATCTTTGACTTAAGTGATGACAGGTGGTAAAGGAAAGGTTAGCAGAAAGCCCTAACATGTAGGGATGCACCGATACCGATACCAGTATCGGCCCGATACCAAGCTCATGTACTCATACTCGTACTCGTAACGACACAACGATACCTCACGTGACATACATAGAGCCCTATGACTCCGCAATGCGGAAAACGCGGACGGAATCGAGGAATCCAGGCATTTCCTAACAAGAAATTAGCGCTGAACAGCTAACAGCTAACGTAACAGTTAACTAAATATTCAGATACTGTTTAAATATGTATTCTGCTTGTTTTACGTTACCGTGTGTGAAAGAGTGGTGTGGTTGCGTGTACTGAACACATTGTGCTTGTGGAGCTTTCAACGCCAGCGTTTCACTGCACGAGGACACGAACACATAAACAAACAGCATTTGCGGCGATCCGTCAAAATAAAAGTCCGGTTAACTTAAACAAACGCTCTTTGCGGCTTCCCGTCAAAATAAAAGTCCAGTTGACTTGAACAAGTTATAATACACTCACATTTTACCACACCACCCACCTTAATTTTTTTATAATTTGACCACAGAGTATATTGTTTACTTTAGTAAACTGAAGTAAATGTGCTAGTAAAATTGTGCTACTTATCTTAAAAAATAGAACTTGATTAAAAAATAGTACTTAAATTTAAGTAGACCTAAAAACAAAAGAAAAAAAGAAAATGTACCAGTAAAATACTGGTTTATTAACATTATTGTACATTATACAGGCATCGGTTATAGGTATCTGTATCGCAGAGTACCAGAAAAAAAATATCGGTACTCGTACTTTAAAAAAGTCTTTAAAAAATGGTATCGGTGCATCCCTACTAATATGGAGATGGACTGGGTGTGTTTTATGCAAATGACTAAACTTGTGCACGCGGCCGCTCATTTAGAATACTCCAAATTCACTAACATTAGGACGATGTTAAGAACAAATTCGTGTGCATACGCACATGTTGTTAATTAGGCGGAACGTTTTCTTGAGAAGTTCAAATGTGCGTATAAATACGTAAAATCTACGCAATTATTAGTGAATGAGTCCCATTGTGGTTGATACGTTTTATTTTTCTTTAAACCAAACTTTTAGACTTTAGCCAGCAAAGTTTAAATCCTGTCTGGCTAACGCTTGTTCCAGAATATTTACGCATTATGTCTGTATGCAGAGTAGACGGTCTCTTGTGGCTGTTCGAACGCATGTGGTTTCAACTACCTCTTGAAGTGGTCGAAAGTAGACAAGCTCAAAATGATTTACACCCCATTTACACCTGTATTTATTGTTGTGCACTTGTGATCCAATCAACCAAAACGCATCTTAATACCAGGCAATAGTCCTGGTTTAGGCTAAGCCATGTCTGTGAAACCGGGCCTAAAAGTTTAATAACATACAGTTCACCTGTGATATTTCTGTGAAAAATGTTGAAAGGGCAAGAAAATGTTGAACTACTGGACCAACGGAGACAGTAGAAAGTTTTTGTTGAGTCTTGCAAACAAATACACCAGAATGACTTCTCTGCTCAGGATCTGAAACTGGATTTAAAGCTTTAATTGGAATTTCCTTCCTAATTTTAATGATCCCTGAAGCTTTCTGTTCCGATTGAAAGCTTGAGACAAGCAGTTATAAAACCTTCCTTCAGGCCTTAACCCCCACTGCAAGTTTAAGACAGTGGGGTGAACCTTCCCAACAACCTTAACGCTGGGTCATTGGATTAAGAGACGGGGGCAGACCAAACCGTCCTAAAGTTTCCTCTTCTCAGACCGGAAAACAAGAATTCAGGCCAGATAATCGTGCAATGTAATAATGTTACCATATTACTGAACATTGCATGAACAGAACACAAATTTTTCAAACGGCACTCTGTAAGTGAACAAAGAAATGTGACAAGTCTTTTGTTCTGTGAAAAATATAAAAATAAGCATGGATTAGAGTTGGCGACATGTTAAGAAACAAAGCCAACGTTGGGTGATGCAAGAATTGGACAGCAACTCTGTTCTGCCCCTACTTTTTCTCCATTTTACCTTCTGCCTCTTCAATCTCTGATAAATAAAAGTGAAAAAGAAGCCAATGAGAAAAAGCACATAGAACCTACAACAACGATAGCCCTCATAAACCCCACGAGAGCTAGCACAAGAAGAAACAACTCACTCGCATTCCAGCATCTAGGTCGGTATAATTGACTCAAGTTATCAATACTTCAATACCAAACTTTCCATTAGCTGCTAAATGGTTTAAATGCACAAGCGGGCCGTCGGTGCTTACCTTTTCGTTTTTCACCTTCTTCAGAGCTCTGCATTCGCCACCGTCCAGCTCCTCGGGTTCTGATTTAATAATTAGCGGCAAAACAATTCCAACAGATTCCAGGGCATTATTCCCATGCTGCTCCGTTGCACCCATGTCCGCATTCTGCGTATTGTCAAACGTAGCATTGCGCGTGCTTCCAAAAGCCTGGGCATTGGCGACGATGTCCTTTTCAATCGCAATGACTGCGACCGGTCCGCTTTCGCCCTTTTCCTTTTTGTTTTTCCCGCTCGATACTTCCTTTTCCTTTTTGTTGTTTGGTACACCGCGAGAGGATTTCGCACCCTTCTCTACGCCTTTACCAGGGGCGGGGTTACCACCCCCCGAACCACCAGTCGCACCGGTAACTTCACCTTGGGCCCGTCCCTGGTTGTCCTTTTTCCCTCCATCTCCAGCTGGAGACTTGCTGTTATTGTCTTTAGAGTTTTTGTTGCGTTTGGATTTCGATTTGCTCTCTTTGCCCTGAGGGGCGCTCACAGGGCTAACAAACTTGATATTGTCGGGTAGAGACGCAACTGCGCTGGGTGGAGCTGCCATGGCTCCTGCGTCCTTGGTGCCAGACATCTCGAGTTTGTCCTTCTCTAAGTCAGCGTCAAGGTCGATAATCAGATTTCCAACCCCGATATCCCACTCATCACCGCTGTCATAAGTGTCCACCGCATTCGAATCCACACCTTTCCCGCCTGCAGTGCCACCACTTAGGGACATTTTAGTGCCAGCGGCCCAGGTTTGTCAGAGTAATGCCTGATTTCTCAGACCGCCGCTGTGTGAAGAAAAACAACAGCAGCCTCAACGTATTGATGTCAACTTCCCAGTCGCCCACATTTTGCCCTAAAGGAAAGACATAAAGAGGGATTATAAATCCTAAATATAAATATAAACGCAAATATGTAAAATATTAAAGGGAAAAGTCTTTCATCATTTATTCACCGTCATGTCATTTCAAACCTGTATGGCTTTCTTTTTTCTGCAGAACATAAAAGATGATATTTTCAAGAATGTTGGTAACCAAACAACATAGGCCCACATTGACTTCCGTTTTATGGACACAAAACCACAGAGAGTAATTCCTCAAAATATCTTCTTTTGTGAAGAGTCAAATACATGTTTGGAACGACATGAGGGTTTATTTTTCGGTGAACTATCCCTTTAAGCAGTCAGTCAGCATTTTCCATATTCTACTTAACATCTATACACTTTACATAAACCAATGTAAGACAATGGGCCTCATTCATGAAACACAGGCAGAACGATTTTTTGTGTAAATCGTTCGTAAAGTCGTTTTGACGTAAATTTTCGGATTCATGAAAATGTTCGTATTTTCAAAATGTTAGTTGGTACGAAAAAAATGTAAGCCTGCTCCATACCACGTGTAAATAGTGCGTAAAACTGCATGTAACGTTCTGTATTATTTTAGACAAACTGATGACACTGCATTTTGATGCACTATGTATCCTAATGATATTTCACGAGTTATTTTGTCTTTTATCAATTTTACTTTTTAACTTTGGGTAAAACGCAGAGCTCGTCACTGTCCTTTTTTACACAGCCGTCCAATCACAGTGGAAAAGAGGCGGGACAAACACTATATTGACCAACCATCATACACAACGATGGAGAAGTTAATATTATTACTGCATTTTCATATTCAGTAATATTTTTCAAAAATAAGATACTAATAACAAGTAGGCTAACTGGTGCGGATATTCTAAATCACAGCCAACCAACGCATCTACGGAATAACGCGCACTGGCGCAGAGCCTCCAAAGCGTTCTCAGGCGCCACCAGCTGGTCGTTTTCAGAAGAGCATTAGGTATTATTATTTTAGCTGGCTAAAAACACTTTGGTGGACACAGTTTAATTGATTAATTTATTGGTAAGCGTATAGCCTATTAGTCTCTTATGCATTCATGCAATACAATGTAGCCAAACCAGAGAATGAATTCCAGAGGAATCCAGCATTCCTAGATACGTAATTTGCGTAGCCGTAAAATCATAGGCGGGATTGTGCTAATTGTGAGTGAGCGTGCATGCGCGACCTGTTTACAAATGATTGGAATTCATTAACATACACACATTTTACTATGAGATCTGACGTTTACGAAGTATTTGTGAATCCGGAGGAAAGTTTTCGGGAAGGTCTGTTTTACGCACAAATTACTCGGAATTTAGTCATATATTTACGAATGTTTCACGAATGAGGCCCAATGTGTGCAATGTGAACAATGTTTTACTAATAAAGAAAACACACCAAAGACCAACTCTAAACAACACAATTTGGCAGTCATTATTCTAGTGTTTCAAATCTTATATTGACCAAAAGTTGTCCACATTAGTCTAAAAGAGAACAAACAAATTCACATTAAACAATGTTGCTGATTTGTGAGCTCCCACCCAGCATGCATTGCAGTACAATTACAATTACAGCCTTTTCGTTTTGCCATTTTCTGGATTTATTTATGCTATTGTAGTTGTTTTTGTCATCTCTGGTAGCTATTTGTTATGTGGAGCTAAGAGCTTATGTTTCTACTTAAAAGCACAGAAATAATAAAAATGAAATGAAACTTGACATGTCTGATACCAGTCCATCAGTAAAATCTAAGGCTGTGTCCGAAATCGCATACTGTGACAGTACGTACTGAGTTTGAATAAGTACTACTCGGCCGTTAAAACAGTAAATTCTATATAGTATGAGTGGGAGTAGTATACTGTAAATATATTTTGGACATACTGCGTCTGCCATGTTTTATGGTCATGTGACCCGTATGCTCTTTAACCTATGACGTATTAACAACATCCTACACGTGAGCGTTGATAAAAACATAATTTAGTCACAAGAAATTTATTTATTGGCACTTACATTAGAAACGGAAGTCCGCCTTGAAGTTTTACACAATATTTATTTGATTTACTTTTGAAATTTGACCGTTGCTCAGCTCTCGTAGCATCATGGGATAGATAAGTGTCCATCCGATCCACACTCACGAATCTCGGCAGAAGTAGTAGACCATCCGGGTATTTCTCGCCTACTGTTTTTTGCATACTGAGGTTTCGGACATACTACTATATAGTATGGAAGTAGGCGATTTTGGACACAGCCAAAGCCTTGATGTACGTCACCTCCGCTCATCCATGTTATATGGCCCAAAGAAGCTAACACCAGGCTCATGCACTTTGACCTATGATAGTGTAAATAATTTTAAAAAATGTGTCCCACACTGATAATAAGAGGTCCTGCACAGTCAAACAAAGGCTGCAAAACAACTTAAATGACCCCAACGTTCTAATGACACATACACGCTACATTTGTAAACATCAGATTAATTCATGTAAATCTATCCATGTTTGAAATGTTTCACCAAGCTTAACAGTAGATCAAGTAAGCGAGCTCAGGGCTTTGGAGAATAAGCCAGAGCTTATATCAGTCTTTATTGCTCGAGTCCAAACGACAATTTAAATTTGAGTCTCTGATCGCCATGAAAGCCAAATAGAAGCATTGCGTGTAAATTATTATTTCATTGTCTACATAGTTTGTTAAATTGACTGTGCTACCATCTTCAATGGTCGATGTGATACTCTTAGGATTAATCTTGATATCTTAATACTTCGGAATAAAACATTTTTTGTCTTGTGGCCACTCAAATGCTTTTCTACTACAATGGAGTCATTTTACTGTACTCATGTCATCCAGAAGACAATAGGCCTCCAAGATGACACAGAACCAAACACAAAATACTGTATTGATTTGATCTAGGCCCCTATATTGATGAGCATGCCTTTTCTACATAATCCCAGATGGTCGTTCTTTCACAGTGGGCAGATCTAAAGACTACAGGAAAACTCACCGCACATTACAAACTCTCTCTGGTGCTAGGAAAAGCCAGAGCCGCGCGCATTACAAGCTCTCTCTTGCGCGGAAAACTCAATCTCCACACTATAAACTCTCTCTGGCGTGAGGAAAAGCATAAGCCACCGTGCATTGCAAGCTCTCTTGCACGAAGAAATGCGCAATGCGTGTTTGTATTAAAATTAATTTGCAACATATATTGGCAAAGAGCCAACTACGTCAAAGGAATCAGCTATCGCCGATATGTCTGACTATCGTCGCGGTAAAATCGTCAATCGGAACAACCCTACCCACCACAATTACAGTGATGCATTGTTTCCCATTAACTCATCATTTGTCCGGCCATTGTGGCTAAGTTTGCAACTCTTTCACTACATTTAGCGACTTCTCCGACCCCTTTAGCAGCTTTTGTTCAGAAGACACGTATAACAACAAACCTAGCATATTTTTGGATAAACCGTTGCTTTCATTCAGTGGGAAAATGTCATGCATGAGGTCTCGCTTTCCCAGTGCAAGAAACGCCTCTCTCTGTCTGCGTCTGTGAGTGAGCGGCAGGGAGAAGCCAAAGACACTAGATCATGGGTCTTCAACCGGGGGTCCTGCAAGTGGAACTGCAAGGGGTCCGCTAATTACTGTTTACTGACAGGCAACTTTTTATTAAAAATGTAAAGCATGGGTACAGAAATATTACAACCAATGTCCTCTTTAAGCTGCACACGTCACGTGCGCAGCCGCACGGACTCATTGAAGCTCCAGCACATTGCAACTTTAACCTGCGTGCGGACAAAAACATCCATTCAGGCAGCAGAAGCATTAGAAGATCCGTTACATATGCATCATAAAAAACCGGTAGGGTTAGAATCAGTTCATTTTCTGTCTCCCTTCCGATAAGTTCAGAGTATGCATGAAAGGAGTTACAAGTAAAGTGCATTCTCATATTTTTCTGAACTTCTGTTCAAATTTGTTAAAGCTGTAAAGAGATAATTTGACAGGCAAATGACACCACACCGCTTCTGCATTGTAAACTCTGACAGAACTATCGTACGTGTTTAAAATCAATGAAACGCGCACCGTGTAGTACTGATGGTGCACGTCAAACTAGTTGCCCCAAAAATAACGCGGACTCGTTGCATGTTGCTCTCCTTAGTCTGATATGATGCTCTGCAGAAAAAACTTGTGAATTTTCGTGAAACAGCCACGACAATGCTGATCCACGAGAAAGACAACGAAGCTCATTATAAAATAATTATGGATCAGAACCCTGGAGAGCTTTTCTCAAAAGCCTCAATTTGTTTTCGACAGAAGAAATAAACACACGTACGACATGTGTGAGTGAATTATCATGAAATTTTTATTTTATAGTGAACTACTCCTTTAATGAGTGTTTGTAATTGATTCACCGATAGATTTTTATCCAATTTATTTGAGACTTTCATTTAACCATGACCGAAGCAGTGGGGGCAAAACTGATTTACTGACAGTTCTTAGAAAACCTAATTGCTTAATAAAAAATCTTTGTGATAATAACAATGTCAGCTAATCTTAATCGCCTACAAAATATTAAATACACCATGGCTCGCTTTCATAGACAATGTTTATCTTAAGCCAGGACTATGCCTTGGTTAAATTAGGATTTTTATTAAAATGCCTTAGATAAAAACATTACAATGGCAATTACATATTTAAAGATAGGTCTGGGCATTTTATTTTCAGTCAAGACAAACTTTCATTTTAGTCTGGGACTAGTCCTAAGCCTTGTCTGTGAAACCGGGCATAAATACAACAGCAGACTAAGCTTTCTTTGCATCTGGGTGAGCACTCATGAAACGAGCAATAAAAATGTGTGAATGACAGGTGAACTGAGCACAACATCGCTGTATGATGCCTCTACAACTGTCAAAGCATTCAAAGTAACATTAAAGAGATATATGCAACCTGTTTCTTCCAGCTGTAAGGTCCCACTGGCCTGGACCTATTGATTTCTCTAGGACTAAAGTACTGTAACACAAGATGAGAAATCTTTCATTTTCAAAGCCTGTTTGAGGCGAAGGCACTTTGCTAAATGAACTGAGAAACAAAGAACAGAGAGCAAACCTGAGCAAGAGCCTTTTGAACGTAAAACAGAGTAAACATCTAACTTCACCCTGCAGATATAACTAAATTCTACAGACACTGAACAGCTGAAAGTGATAACAATCTGTCTGAGATACAGGCCATAGATTCACTCTGTGAGTCCCTGCCGACTCATTTCTACACTACACTGCCATCCTACACAAAAAAGCAAACAATATGTAAAAGAATATGATTTCAATATGGTAATGTAATGTTCTTTGTATTGAAGTACAATATATGCATAAGACTATAGAATGCAAAAGATCACCTGTTTATCGTTATGCGGAAATCCCCAAAAATTGCTAATATCGCACACCCCTAATATGGAATGACATTTTATATATTTGCCTATATTTGGTGGTTAAAACACCCATACAAATACATTACCATATGAATATGATCTTTATAGTACTCATTCACATACACACTGTGATAGTTACATTTAGCATGATATATGGCCCATTTTAGTGCCATGAGGCAAAATAAAGGATTACGATTAAAGGTGTTATGAAAATGTGACATGAATTACCCTCTAGCCTTCAGCGAAAAATCGTTCTAAAGTGACAAAGATGTCATGCTAATGTTGATGAAGAAAAACATTTTCACGGGAGATGATTTAAGGGTGGTGAGGGACAGCGAAAGGAAAAGATTTACCATAAGCTTAATAAGAACCTAAAGTTTCCCAATAAAACAAACAACATATTAGCCTGTCAACAGAACGATAAAACTAATGCACCATATGCTTCGTACAGTTATTACAAACTGCAGCCATATGAACGCTTAACATTGAAATGTTACAAAACGGACATAGTAAGTCATTTCATGTTTTGGACACTAGCACACTTTCAGAAAAAAAGGTGCTGTGAAGGTGCAATTTTGTTCCATTATAAGATTGTACCTGTAGCAGTAAAAAAAAAACTTGTTGTAGGTTAAAAACGTTTAATATAATAAAACCAAGGTTGTGTTGTCACTGTTGTACTGCACATCCTTGTGATGCTTTAATAACTACAATGTACAGAATTATTCTCAAAATCACACAGTACACAAAATACATCAAATATGTTACCTCGTCCAAAAATAAGGTCAGATAATATTAGTTTTTAACACTGTGCTGATAGGAAACAAAACATTGTTAGCCAAGCAATAATACGACAAGGCTAACATGAACAAAGGTGTAAGTGCTTACATGAACTCCTGGAGTGAGCGCTTAATGTGAACACAACTGAGACCGATGCGCTTTGACTTGGACGCAATGACATTCACAACAGAACTGAGCTACTATTACTAAAACTCCAGCATAAACAAACAAATAAGTAACGTATCTGTGTTGTTAATTGTTCGTATAACCACTGTATCCGTGACAAAACGCAGAATATAAATCGAATAATCGGTTAAGATCGCTCACATTACTTGATTACTCGAATCGAATAATAAAGCGCTGCACCTCGTGCAACGCTCGCGCGGTTTAAATGCATTGGTTCGCGTTACACGCAAGGAAATGACTGCCCGAGACGAGCAAAGCATGACAACCGAGCTAAAGCTAACGGGCTAAAGCACCTCCAGTCTCCATCTGCCCCAATAAAACACCACCCCCTACCCATATACACATATACATTAGACACACGCACGCACACACGCACGCGCGCACACACACACACACACACACACACACACACACACACACACACACACACACACACACACAAAAGAAATGCTTTAATCCCAGCGCCACTTACCCCACACGCAAACCCCTATCCAGAGAATACTTATGTACATTCCATAGAGGAGAGTGGAACGGCCTCTGGATTTGCGCACGGAATTCCAAAAATGATCCCAAAGCAGTGCACTTCCCAACACATCCAGCAACTAGAGAAAGGCAAGGCCAGCAATTCGCTGGACTGCAGCCATCACACTTCTAAAGATCCCGTTCAAAAATGGAAACAGTGCCCTGAAACTGGCATCACAGGATCTCAATCTCGCGGCTTTCTTCGAACGCGTCTTTCTTAAACTCCAAGACGATAAATCCAACATCCCGGCGCGTCCATTTTCACGTATATTCATTCATTTTTCCCCTCAGTTAAGTCTCAGATCCCTCTCTCCTTTGAGTAAGGGAGATACAATGTAACTAAAGGACAGGAGGAGGAAGCGCCAAGAAATCCAGGAGAAAGATCCGCGTGGATTGAACCATAAACGCAGAGTGTGCGATAAAGCGCGGAAGTTGGATTCGGGAACTGGATCGGTCACTCCATTGCGAAGCCCCTTCTTCGCATACTTCGGGCATGTGCTTGCTTGAAGTGGTTTCAGTGATGACCAACGCATTTAAAAAATGAAAATGATTTACTTGGTTTCATCTTTTTTGCTCTTATCGAACAGGAAGTTCATTTTTATTTTAGATTTATATTTGGATCTTTTTTCTTTGTACATTTAGGCTTATTTTTGCCACATGTTGTTCACATATTTAAGTCACATATTGTTCTAAGATACACTAAATATGAAAAACAAATATTAGTTTAATATTAAATATTACATAAAAATGTATAAAGTTTCACCTTCCAATATGAAAATTAAGCATGTTTCTATAGTAAAAGTATAGTAGTATTTTACTACAAATGTAAAACAATGGCTAATTTTTGTAAGCAGTGGCAAATAACTGAATTACAGATAAACTACATCTATTTACTGGAGTCATTCAAATCCTAAATATTTAAGTCCCTTTATTGTCCTAACAATATCCATAAAAGCATTCCTTTCCACATAATGGCCAATATCATGGTATGTCCTGAGATCCACAGCAGCATCAGTACAATAAATTCTTAGACAGTGTTGGGTAAGTTACTCTGAAAAAGTAATTAATTACTAGTTACTAATTACACATTCAATAAAGTAATTAGATTACTGTACAAAATACTCTCTTCAAAAAGTATTTAATTACTTATTACTAATTACTTTCTATATCCTATATCAACCTTGATGAGTTAAGTGATTCAAGGATAGACATGAAACGACTCTTTTAATTCATTCAAATAAATAATATAAAACTACATAAAGTATTATTATTCATTACAAATGTGAGAATTATACATTAAAGCACGGATTTTGAAGTTACTTTGAATTTTGATGTAAATTCCTCTTCTGCATACACACATATTACACAAAGTATTTACTTTAATTACATCAGAAGTAACTGTAATTAAATTACAGAAAAAATAAGAGTAATCCCTTACTTTACTTTTTCAAGGGAAACGTAATTACAGTAACTAATTACTTAGTAACTAGTTACACCCAACACTGTTCTTAGAGTTCTTAATACTCAAATATCTTCTATTTGTGTAAATATGCTATTTATTGCAAACTAATACTGACCACTATCCATTGGAAAGTTCTTTGAGACAATGTGTGTTTCCAGTTTAGCACTGGGGAAGTTATTCTCTGGTTTTGTGAGTGTGGGTGGCAGCGTTTTGAGTCTGTAGCCACAGGTATACTCATTCGCACATTCTTTTCTTCTGGCGTTACACAGGGGAGGCCTGTCACGCAGAAGTAAGGGAAATGCCTGCAAGAAAAGTGCTGACTGGGAACAGGAAGACGCACTGCTGATATTCCTTCTACAACGTTAGCCTCTTTCAAAATGCCCCCCCATTCAAATGCAAAACCATAAGCTTTTCATAAGATAATTAGCTCCTTCACACTTCAATCATGCATTTAATGGCCCATACTGTTTGTTTAAAGAAATAGGAAATTTGTTGGGAACACTTGATAATAATGTTGTTGTATTGAGGAACACTTTAAAATGATATCTGCCGTGCACCGAAGCCCACCCAAGATCACGACTGCTGGCAATAGCTGTGTGAAACTGAATTTTGGAGCTTTTCTGGAGTTCCCCCAGAAAATGTCTTTTGTATTATGACACAAAGGAGTCCCCAGCACCCTATAGGTGGTTGAGATGAGCGAGTTCGATTAGCTGTTCTCTGGCTTAAGGCAAGGGAGGGTTGTTAAAAGGTTTAATCTTAAACTCAAACAGTATTTAGATTTGGGCCAATTAATGGCAAACTACAGTATGATGGAAAAGCAAAAGAAAAGTACAAATGCATAAAAAATAATGATTTCTTCTCTGCGTAACACAAAGGAAGATATTTTGTGAAATGTCTCAGTGGTTTTGTGTCCATACAATGGAAGTCAATGTTGTTTGAATACCAACTTAAGAATATCTTCTTTTGTGTTCTGCAGAAGAAAGGAACTCATACAACTTTGGAATGACATGATGATAAGTAAATAATGACAGAATTTGCATTTCTGGGTGAAAAAAATGATGTTATAAAAATGACCAAGAAACATCCAGGACATGCACATTGTGACATAAAACACATTTTGTACTGATTTTAATTTATACTGATGTCAATAATACAATTCAGTCTGTATTTATGGTAATGAGAATAATATTGTATATAATATATAAACTGTGGATATATACACAACACACACACAAAATAAAATGTAGTGACTGATGTCTTGTTTCATACAGGGAAGTGAATATACACTCATGCATGGCATAAGCTACTTTAATGCATTTTCCATCACGTAATCTACCATTACAGAACCCAGTGATTTGCTCTTTCTGGTGTAGAGATGCTTGTGTCACAAAGTGGCCACTCAATCACTTTGAGAGCAGCAGGCCCAAAACCTGAAAGCTACTGGCTTTGACAGCCATTGTGGCCCAAATAACAAGAGTAGCTCCAATATGAGCTCTCCAACACAATTGGCTCTTTAGTAAGCAGAAAATTCCATGCCCAGCCAACCGGTCCAGGTTCAGACTGTTGGCTTCGTGAGCTGGGAATCCAATTGAGATGAAAAGAGAGCCGGTTAATGGTACGGCAGTATTATGCACAGTCACTCAAAAAGATGATCAACACACAAAATGCATAATAATAATAAATGCAGATACGCGAGCAATCTTACAACCTTTTATTGCAGAAAAAGCAAAAATATCCATCCGGTGAATAAGTGCTCAATTATGTAAGCATTATGTAGCATGTTGCCACTATAGCGTGAACCATCCGTCAGGAGGCTTCCACCGGGATTCTCTTTTCCTCTTGACCGGCGTGGCTTTGTTCAGGTCACGCTGGCTGCATTAAACACTTCTTGGCACTTTGGTGGATCTGGCTCTCCAGTTTCCCTGTGTGAGAGAATGGGGAGGGGTGGGGTTAATGCTGATTCAAGTCCCTGTGACCTTTTCAAAGCTCCCTGTCAAACAACGAAAAGCTGCCTGCTGAGGCGAGGGCTGGAATCAGGAAGAGGGAATTTATGAATCCGTTTACACACACATTCACACACTCCTAACTCTCTCTTTTACACTCCCTCATCGTACGCAGGAGTGATTGAAGTGCTGTCACACTAACACATGAACACTCAGGGTTAAGTCTAGAACATACATCTGTAAACTAGTCCATCTGCCGCATGGGAAGAGCAAGAACTTCTGAAAAACATAATTAACTAGAATTTAGTCAACAGTGACACTTCTGACTCCTTTAATTGATGATGTAAAAATGGATTCTTCTGATTATTATTTACAATGAAATTATTTCATCTTAAATTTTGAATTTGCTGAAAAGGTTGTTTAGTCTTAAGGCGATTGATTTAAAAAGTATTTTACATTTTAGCATATTGGTGGCTAATTCGTATGAAATTCGTACGGTGTCATTTATACGTTTTTATACAATCTGCTTTTGCCACAGTGATGGTTCTGTTGAGAGGTAGATTTTCATGTTCGTTTTTTTTCTAATAATCTAATTTCAAATATTTGTGTGATTCGCATTGTACTAGGGCTGTCGCGATAAACCGACGATAAATATCACGTGATTTATGCAAAGCTTTTAGTACGGGAAAATGCTGCTGCATCCGAAAGCCAGAGGGCGCTCTCGTGCGGAAACTCCAAATACGCACTGCAGAAGAAGACCATAACACGTTCTAGAATCTAGGAAATGTCTATGGACATCTTTTTTTATCACTGTTACTCACCCCTCATCAGGTATTTTTATGATAATAAAGTATATTTATAATGATCATGTTTGACGGGTGTTGCTTTCTCAAATGCACATTATAAGCAATTCCAACGTTATGACTGTGACATTTTCAGTCAAAATTTGACAAATAAATTCTCACAATGTATTTATCACCAAAGATAATAGATATTAACAAGATGCGGATAAATTATCGTGCAGCCCTACATTGTACGAATTCAAACTAAATCATCAACAGTTTTCCTGCGAGATCAGATTGGGTTTGAGGATTCATTTCCATCATAAAAAGACCACAACTTACTTTACTCGTAATTGTTTTAAGCCCCATTTGGATGTTATATTAAAATAAAAATGTAAAAAAGCTGTCATTCTTTTCTAAAGGTTTCTGTTAGAGGTGTCACAGTATAACTATATTGACAATAACCGTGATATACAAACCATGATTATCAATCTAATCCTATACATTTTAATAGTTAATTCTACTCATAAGATAATATCATAATTCAGTACCAGTTTAAAGTTTTGCCTTAAGGATAAATGCCACAAAATTTCACGCAGTTAATGTTATCATTTTATTTTGGCAATTGGCATTAAATCTGCTCTATGCACATTGCTATTTTTAAAAACTTCCCAGTGTGAATGAACGTCTAATTTATTCAAAAAACAATTATTGTTACATAATTATTGTTAACATTATTGTCGTTAAACATGCATAAAATATGATCTATGAATGAGACTAACACATCTAAGACAACGGTGGACTTCTGGAGGGTGCATACAACGCCATTCTTATTCTGGAGTTGAGTAGGCCATAGGCTACGTATATTAAATATATTAAGAGGAACTTCAGCTAAATTAAAATCCGTCACAAAAAGAATACAGCGAGTTCATGACAATGAACGCAATAAAGCATTTTACCATTAAGACTGTCTAAAACGTCCCTTTCTCCTAGCATTTTTCGTCTTTCACAATGTCCATCTAAAGCGCACGCTGGCTTTCAATGCTGAGAATGGCAAGTTCGGAAAGTCTCTCTGGCTCATTGCACTTCTCAGACAAGTTTAAATTACTTTTCATTTAGAAAACGACATCTCGATCGCCACTTGCATGGTGACAGACAGAGATGGTTAAAAAACTTCAGAGCATAGCCACATCTGTAACACTCAGACACCGTTTTGGAGATATTTTATCTTACTTATTTAGCGAAGAATGCTAAGATTATTACGTTCCAGGAAATTTGTAGCTATTCTCCATAACGATTGGATAACAACAAAGACGACAAAAAATACTGTAATCACCAAACAGCGGTAGGCAAAAATTTACACCAAAATAAGTCTTATTTATTCACATCTAAAATAAGATTTTTTGGGGGTCCCCCGCAGTGCATGCCCGTCCGTTACGCCACTGAGCAGGTCCTAATGCTGCATTACTGTGGCTAAGAAGAGCTGCACCGTGCTCTTGGCATTCTACATCTCTGAAACTAGAGCCACTCAATCGATACGGAGAGAGATGAAGCTGAGCTGGCTGCCATCAGCATCTCTATTCTGTGAGAAAGCAGAGACTTCCAATTCCACCATCTCGGCCGGCTGCTTTTTCAAAAACAACAGATCAGCCGTAGCAACCGTAGACCGGCTCACATCGAACATCTCATACTGATGAAACCTGTTACCTGAGCAACATCCCAGTCAAGAGGCATGATGGACCTTGAAGCGAGCTCATCGGTTCATGTCTTTTAGACTGTCTCCATTAAAGCTGAAATATGGTGAAGAAAGAAATGTGAAGAATATTTCAGACCCGATAATTCAAAAATATTTCAAAACAAGTTGGCACAACACAGCAGCAATGAGAGAATCCATAATAAGATAGAATAGATGAGTCTAATTCTGTCTTGTTCACTCGAATTAAACTCTTTAAATTATGATAGGATGGAAAAGCAATATCGACGGAAAGAAAAACACAAACATTACTTATTCCATAAATACACAAGACGTGACTCAGCCCAAACAAACATGTTGGCAGTCTGAAAGGAGATGCACTTTTCAAGCTAATGGCTGTGTTCAGATGCTGAGTCCCAGCATTCTGCACTGCCTGGTGAGGCAACTCCTAAGAGCTCAGACATCGATCTGCAAGATAATTTACCATTGATTGCTCTCTTTGGGGGCTGCTGTGAAGCGGTTTATTATCCATGCCGCAGCAAGAGAGCCAAACCAATAATAGATGCTGTGTGTCCAGAACATTTCTGCTGCTCCATTATCTGACGCACCTGGCTCTCCTCCAACCGCCTGCTCTCGCATCCAACTCTAGACTCCAACCTTCATGTAATGTTACAGGACAACGTGCAGTAAACTGTTTTTATCAGATTGGTGGACAGAGAAAAGCATAAAAATTGGCCATCATCTCCTCATTCTCATCGCATTTTATGTGGAATAAAACCTTAGTCATCTGGCAGACGAAGATGCTATTTTCCATTAAACTGAAGTGGATGGTCAAGTGTCTATTAAGCTTAAGAAATGATTAAAAAATTGTCCTTAAGACTTGTGCACTATAATCCAATTATGTCAAACTGTATTTGAATGCACGCTTCATGGAAAGGAGCAGACTGAAATGAGCACACAATGGCTTTAAATGACATTATTAGAAAATCGCATTGGCTTAGCTTCCATTCAAATACTGATAATAGGCAGCTGTATATCCTTTTTAACACAAAAAATGGCTGATCATTTCTCTGAATTCGTAGTGAGCTGTGCCGAAAAGAACGTCACATGAACTGAAAGACGAGACTGTAACAGGATTTTTTATTTTGAGTGGACAATCCCATTTAATCTCATTGGAGTCCATTTAACGTCCACTGATGTCTCCTTCCTGTCTACAAATGATCTGAAATACCAGCTTTTCTAAATGCTGGACTCATTATAGTAATTTTAGGGGATTTGGCTGGGCTGACGGTGGCAAACATCTTGTTGAGAAAATGCGGATTGTCTTGTAGCCGTGAGCAGTAGGAGACAGGGGGGAGGGCGGAACAAGCTCCGCGGGGGCCATAAACACAGACAGCTGGAGCATTGTGATCCTGCTCTAGAAGAATATCATCCATGGTAATGAGTTAAGTTGGCCTTGAAAATGACTCGAAAACCAAGACAAGGAAGCGTTTTGTGTATTTATTCTCCGTTTGTGATATTGTGTTGAATCCATATTAAACAAATCACAGTTCCCTGCAGGATCAGACAAACTCTGAGGGTCTCAATCATCGAGAGCCATGGGAAAAATCCCACCGCCTGGGGAAATCCATTTTGTTTTTTAACGATTAGAGGTTGTCATGAATGCTCAGACACTTACCGAAGAGAATTCAATGTGCACAGACCTGCTGGAAAGAAAAGGTTTTATGGTTTTGGATTTACTGCTCTTTCTCTTCTTTAGAAGCAAAACTGGATGAGAGTGAAAAGTCGGACTAGGACGGAACGCATGTCATTTGATTTTTGTGTGACCTGCAAATCAACAAATTCCGCCAAATCTAGTCATTTTTGTTACTGATATTAAAAAGTGTTACTAAACACACATGAATGTAAATGTCAAGTGATGTGCCGCGCTTTGTAAAAGACTCCTTTACAGGTGTGAAACGATCTCAGTGTGAAGTTGAGCTACCAGGTTCCAGAATGCCGACTGCATGTTCCTGTTTTAGATGCACACCCAGAGACCAGGACAGATATACAGGAGAACAGCAGGGCTTGGACCTCTGAAACAGACGCACGGTGTGTTTACAGCACTGTTCCTAACGCACTGTGACATTAATCAATTCCACCTGCCACAAAGAGTTTGGAGTTTGGAGAAAAGGCCAGCCGAGGATGGGAATTTTCCAAGAGACATGAAGAAAGAGAAAGAAAAGAGACCTATGAAAAGACTGAGAGTTCAGTGGTAGGAGCTGCCAGGGAGCTCCAGAAGCGGAGAAAAATCTTCCAGCCACCAGGGTCGCCCATACTAATAGAGCAAACAGAGAAAACAGATTAATCCTGCAGCCATTAATAATTCCTGCAACTGTTCCCTCCGAGGCAATGAATCACTTCTCCTCTCTGTCAGCACAAGAGCCCGAGGCTGAGCACAGATCCAGAGCTGCGACTAACCTCATTCTCAATCACCACCATCCTCATTCAACTCAAGCCAGACCAAACTGCTTTAAAACATCACTGCAGATCTATAAAAATACAAACCTGCTATTTGTACAATGTACACAGTGTAAATAATTCTGGGGTTTTTCAACCCATAGTTGGGTCAAATATGCATTTTCTAAGTTAATTTAACCCACGGGTTTGGTGTGTCCATATGTTACACAACCCAGCATTTTTGGACCTTGACTACACAACAAAAAACGTTAAAACTCTTCTATATATTATTTACCACATTTTAAAATAATAGTAAAGTCATAAAAACTGTGAAATAACACAATTGCAAATAGAGGAAATCTGTTGTGACTAACAACATCCAAAAGAGACCAAAACTATCATATATTCTAGCATTTTGAAAGTAGTCACCCATTACATTTACATTTAGTCATTTAGCAGACGCTTTTATCCAAAGTGACTTACAGAGAGTTCAGGGAGCAATAAGCGATATGTCATACAGAAGAAGGCCATTGTCAAGAATGTGTACAAATGTACTCTTGGCATTTTATCAGCCAGCTTCTCAAGATCTCTCCATGCTTTTTAAATGGCATTGAAGGAGTTCCATCTATTATCGGTTACTTTTTCTTTTATTATTTGGTCCAAGTCAAGTTTCAAAAATATTTTTTAAATAAAATTGTATTTCAAGTTTATTATATAGCACTTTTTACAAGGTTGCACTGGCAGCTTTCAAGGCAGCTTTACTTGAAAAGGAAAACACAAAAGAGGAAAATTAAGTGAAAAGAGTTATATTAAGTTAATATAATATCAACAGTCTCCCGGTGAGCAAACAACACATGATGAGCAAACTCCAATGATGAATAACACCGTGTCTACACCGGACGCGGCGCAGAGCAACAATAGAATGTTTTAGAATCCATTGTTTCAATGTTTGAAATGACTTGTGTAGACAAAAATATAAATGTGCCAACGTATTCATTTATTTCTTTAGGGAAAAAAAAAAGTATTACTTGAACCAAATAATGAATAAAAAGCAGCTAATAATTGTCCAGCATAGATGAAAATTCCTTCAGTACTGTTTAAAAGGCGTCCTATTGAGACAACAAGAAAGTGGATGATAAAATACCAAGACTACGATTTTGCAAATTCTAGGCAAAGGGTGACTACTTTGAAGATGCTAAAATATTATGTAGAGTTCATTTATTTTAAATGCTTTTAGTCACAACATAATTCCCACAGTTACAAAGGTGTTATTTCATTGTTTTGATGAGTTTAATATTATTCTAAAATGAGGAAAAACTTTTGACCAGAGAGTATTTCTGACTAATATTACTAATATACAGTTGTATCAGATTGTAATATATACCATGGTACTGATTGTTACCCATATATGCCTGTATTGATATGGTGCCTCTTTACCAACGCATTACCAAGGTACATTTCCCAAAAGTCAAGATATTGCTACGATACTATGTCCACAAAACATGATGTTACCATAGTCCCATGTTCATAGTCCCATGTTCATGTGCATGGTATTACAAAAAACATGGTTTTGGTCCCATGAAAATATTATTTTTATAGGAGGCTATGGTTTTATTTGTGAACAACACAAATCAATACTGGGTTATTTTCAAACCAGCGTTGGGTCACAAATGGACGAACTCAACCGTTGGGTTAAATCAAGCCAGAATATAATTTACAACCCAGCCCTTTGGGCTCATCCCTTTTTGACCCAATGCTTGGTTGAAAACAATCCAGCATCGTTTAGAATGAAGATACAGTGTAAAATTTCACGTGCATGTTGTGGACAGTGCCTCTCTAAAGCCTCTGAAACCGAGATCAGGGTCGGTCTGCAGAGCAAACAGCGTAACACAATTAGTCACAGGCCTTTAACACGAGATATGATGGCTCCATTATCATTCATTAATGAGAACATGACCGCTCCCCCACACTCAAACACTGCTCAGCTCTATTCCACCCTCTCCTGTGAGGGGGGGAGGGCAAATCTTCATTAGCACAGCAGTGGCTGAAGAAGTGATGGGGGGTGGCCGCTGGGATTTGCATGTGCAGCAGCGCAGGAGCAGAAATGTGTCGGCACAAGTATCTTTACGCTCACTGTGGGCTCTGGAGTTGTGCTAACAGCCGCTCAGAGGTCAGGATCGGTGTTTTGTGTTCAGCCCTATGGCAACACAGCAAAGCATGTTTAACGGTCAGCTCAAGTGCAAAGCTGCTCTCTGGGGGGAGGGCGAGTTGAACCTTCCCCGCTGCAAAGGCACATGAAGACAAGGGTATGTGCGAGCGCTGCGATAGGGCTACACTCTAAGAGAACAAATTAAGGAGACGGTAGGGGATGGATAAGACACGGAGAAATTGGTACACACTGCATGCTTTGCCAAAGCACACGCTCAGGAAAATTGACTTATGAAAGTGGATTAAGGTTGACTGGGCTCATGCAATTAAATTCAATACACAAAGCAACACAATTCCTTTTGTTAAAAAAAAAAAAATGATACAAATACACATCAACCCTGCAGTGTAAATTCCCGTCTCCAACATTCACCCTCAAAAGCAGTCAAGCTCAGCACTCCACTCCAGTCTCACTAGATAACCTAAGAAAGCACAGCGTGCACTCCCAGCATCTGACAAACACGGATATAAATTCATCATCTTGCATGCAAAATCCATCACGGTTTGTTCTCCAGTTGGAGACTCTCTGGGAGACGCTGTCCTCTCTCACTACCTGCAATCCTTTTCCTGCTGGCGTGTGTGTATCGCAAATCAAAAACCAGCGGGAGTTTTTTTATAACGCTCCTCCGACTGCCTGTCTTTCTGTCAAGCATGACAAACTACAGTAAGAGTAAACTGAAAATAAATGCGCAGATTCAGAACCTGCTTTTTACATTTTGCGAGAAAAACGTGCAGTGCTTGCCCATGCAGGTGGCTCGGACGTTCTGGTTGGTTGCTAGGGTGTTGCTAGGTGGTTGATAACCAAGTATGAGAGCGTTTCTGTCGTTTTATCACACAGCTTTCTGGAATACTCAATTCTGATTGGTCTGACTGGTGACCTCATCTTGACCGGTGCAACTCAATACTCAAAATTTCGCATCCAATTATTTACTTGTGATACTTATGTATCATCCTTTCGGTTGTAACCGCAAACTAAATGCATTCAGGGTAGATACAAGACCATGTCAGGGATTATTTTGTGATAACATCCAACTTGCTGTAAATGATCCCTTACGTATCACGCAGCCCGTCCAAAACGGTTAAGTTTTAAAACAGGACAAGTTATTTACTTAGGGTTAACCCTAATATCTAACAAAGGGTTAAAGTAATAGTTAACCCAATAATGAAAATTCTGTCATCATTTACTCATCCTCTTGTCATTTCAAAACTTTATGACTTTCTTCCGCAGAACACAAAATAAGATATTTTGAAGAAAGTTGGTAACCGAACTTTCATTTCTGTTATATGGACACAAAACCAATGCAACTAAATGGGAGCCAGTTACCAACATTCTTCAAAATATATTCTTTTGTGTTCTGCAGAAGAAAGAAAGTCATACAGGTTTGAAATGACAAGAGGGTGAGTAAATGATGACAGACTTTTTATTTTTGGGTGAACGATCCCTTTAAACGTGCACTTGAGTAATCAATTACCTGCGCGTCAATGTCAAGAAACAGCATTACAATCCCTGTTAAACACAACTGCTCTTTTGATAAGACCTTGGGAATTGTAACATAAGCAGTATTTATAGCTCTTCCTTTTGGGAAGTGCAGCTGAGGGCAGGAAGCGGTTAATAGTGTGCTTGTGTGGGTCTTTGGCATGCTGGAGGGAGACTGACATTGATCCACAAGCTACCGTCCATCCGTCTCCCTGACAGTGGTAACAGGATTGTTAATAAAAATGGAAATTGAGCTGCTCTACCCCCCTCTCTCTCTCTCTCTCTCTCACACACACACACACACACACACACACACACACTTTGACCACATACAGTGCAAGCGCTCAGCTGGCTTGCTCTGTCTGACATCCTCCTATAGAGACTAAAAACTGGTTACAGTCTGCAATTGTTGTGCCTTTATGGAAGACAGGGCTAAAAGAGCAGAAGCTATACGCACACACTATACATTATACACACACACATCTACTATTACCTGACAGTCGGGGAGGTCACACTGATAAACAGCTGACTGTCACAACATGCATTAAAACATTTAAGGTTAACAATTCAATCTAGTGTTCTATACTAGCAAGGACTTGAATGGGCATCACAGAAAAATATAGCTTTATATGTACATTTCTCCATGACAGTTTTTATTATTTTTTAAGGGTTCTGGTCAGTCTAACAGACTAGCTGTTTCTTGGACAAAATGAGCATGTTGTGTGTGTATTTTCACCCAGAGACTCAAAGTAATGGGTTTAAAAGCTTCTCGGATAGCAGTTCTACTTTAGCCAACATTTTCTGGACCAAGTGACTGCTTTGGATCTGTTTCTTTCAGAAGTGTCTTTGAGAGAGCATTCATTTCTGTTAAAGAAGTAGTTCACCCAAAAACCAAAATTCTGTCATCATTTACTCACCCTCATGACATTTTAAACCTGAATGACTTTCTTTCTTCTGTAAAAGACATTCGAAGAATGTTGGTAACCAAAAACAGTTGGTCCCCATTGACTTCTATTGTATGGAAACAAAACAATGCAAGTCAGTAGCGACAAACGGGTTTTGTTTACCAACATTCTTCAAAATATCTTCTTCCGTGTTCTTTTTGGGTGAACTATCCCTTTAAGTCAAGTGAAACCATAGCACCTCACAAACCCAACTGACAGCCTCAATTAATTTTTCCATAAATAAATAAACAACAAGAAATAAATGTAACGGATACACTGTAAATGTGTGACCTTAATATATATATATATATATATATTAGTACACTCTAAAAAAAATTGTGCTACATAGCACTAAAAGTGGTTCTTGGCTCGTAATCATAGGGGAACCACTTTTAGTGCTATATAGAACCATATTTTGGCACTTCAGTGGTTCTTCAGCGGTTCTTTGGGATGACTGAGGTGCTATATTTCACGTAATTATATGAATATAAATATGTAAATCGTTACCAGTTGTTTAATGGCCAAAATACATGTGTATCTCTATGAACAACACTGTTGTGTTGTGCTTTAAAAATCACTTAAAGGCTTTTATTCAGCATTGACAGGAAGGAATCAGATGGTATCATTAGCTGGTTCATAAGGATGAGATCAAGGATGGACGATTTTTGCCCACAGAGCCGGTCTAAATATGGATTCACACTGAAACTGGGTCAGTTAGGCTCCCTGAAGGCTGTTCGCACAGACAGTGGAATTAAACGCTCTCTGCAATCATCCAAATGGGCTCTCGGGCTGGAATGCTACATGTTAGGTGTTAAGGAAAGGGACTGGCAGTATGTGAAGAGAAGGTTTGGTTCTGCTGAAGTGCAAGGCAGAATAAACAGAGTGACGGGAGGCAGAAAGAGCTGAGAAGACAGAGCTCTGCCTCATTGAGCAGCCCTGGAACCCTGCCAGTCTAACGCCACAAAGCATTAATACACACGCCAGCCATGTGATGAGTGTATCACACACCTTGCACACAGGACATGCTTTCACAAGTGAACGTGTCAGAAGCAACTCTACCGCTAACAGCAGTTTCCAAACTGCTTTTATTGACCACGGGTTACATATTACCTTCAACTTTAATTTGAAGCCACTATTTACTTTCTTAATAAATGCTCCTGATAAAATTGAGCATTCACTCTAAAAAATGCTGGGTTATTTCAAACCCATCTTTGGATCAAAAAGGAACGAACCCAATTTATGAATTAGCCCATGCTGGGTTGTATCAGCCAAAAACGGCTGTTTTAACTCATTGTTGAGTCAAAAATAAACAGTTAGGGTTTGTCCTTTTTGACCTAACGCTGGGATAAAAAACCCCAGCATTTTTTTTTTACATAGAAGTGAATATTTTTCTTCGATCTTTCATCAGAATCTAATATTGTGCTTTACCTCTAAATCGTTTTTTTTATATTACACACCTGAAACATTTATTCACTTCGAAGCACATTTCACAAAAAGAATATCAAACCTCTTGTTTCTGAACCAGAAAGAATCTATGTATATAAACACGGTTTACATGTTTTATAAGGACACCTAACCTAACCTAACCTAACCTAAACCTAAAGAGCCATTCACATTATAACGATAACTATATTTACATCCATATCAGCGGACGATAACAATAACGTTGTTGTTTATTTTAAGCCTACATATATAATATCCCGCCCTTTAATTCAGACATAAAACCCACGTTGCGATCACCAATAGTCAAACTTTTTCCGCCAGAAAGTGTCTGACAGTATGTTTTATCGATCATCAGCTGGAAAAAAACCTTTCTGAAAGTGATTCCAACGATATCCTTTTCTGTATCTTTATCGTTATAGTAATGGTGTGAACCCCGCTATTCTCCTGAATTAAGAACGACTTTTAAAACGCTATTTTTTTATTGTTATCGTTATAGTTATCGCTATAATGTGAACAGCCCTTTATCCTAACCCTATTTTTTTACACGGTACAAACTGTATATTCTATCCCGTAACCTTACCCCTAAACCTAACCTTTACACAAGCACGTGCATGAAATTACAGTGTCAAAGACAATACACACAGTATGTCTTACATGCATTATGAAACACATAGAAAATAAATAAAGATACAGCATTAATAATAAAAGAAATAGGAAAAACTTTTAAAATGATCAATAAACATTAAACAATTCTAAAATACGCTGTACATTAGTGAAACAAACTGTGCAAATAATTATCTAGTATGTAGGGATGCACGATAAACATATCGGTACCGGCCGATAAATGTCATTTTTAATGGTATCGATATCGGCCGATAATAAAAATTTAGGCCGATATATTATAGCCGATAAATCATAGATCATTTCCTCTGGTTAAACTTCTTGAGCTGCACGCTGCTCACAGTTAAAATACAGTACAGCACTATTTTCTGTCCGGATCATTCACTTACTGTTATTAGCAAAACATTGTTGTTGTAGGTACAGTACTGTATGTAGATACAGTATTTATGAATGTGTCAATTATAGGAACAAAAGAATATTCTTTGCAGCCGATAGCAGTCCGAATGCTTTCTGTCTTGAGACCTGTTAGACATGTGGCTATTAAGAACATTTTTATGGGTTGCTCCGGAAGAACATCTATAATTTGTTTATTAAATAAATAATATAGCAGAAAAGTTTGAAGGTTCAAGAATCGCTAACTAGTGTAAAATAGGCTCGGTACATGATTTTCAGGGGATAAAAGAGAACTAATGGTTACATTGTTTTCTGTCGTCGATGTTTTCAAATGTTCGCAGTTGTCCACTTATTGCCTTTTGTTTCAGTCTTAGTGAATTTTATATTAATATTCAGATACTGTATATCGGCCAATATATCGGTTATCGACTTCTATTGGTTATCATTATCAGCCAAAATTGACATATCAGTGCATCCCTACTAGTATGCATGTAAAATTGTATTTATAATGTTATACGATATAATATATATAATGTATTACTGTAGCTAGTTTTGACTCTTCAAAATGATAAAACTCTATGAGTGCTGTCTTCAAGGTACAAATGTTACAGCCAGTGAACTCAGAGCCTTTTGGGACTCGGTATAAACACTCCTCAGCTCTGAGAAAACTAGTCCATAAATGGGAGGACAGAAGCGAGAGCCCTTCCCCCACCCCGAGTACACCACAAAGACTGCAAGAGCTCCCTGTGTAGGGGGTGAGGAGATCAGACTGCAGATTATCCTGCTGAGAGAGGTCTGGGCTGAGCCGAGGTGGATACAGACAGCTCTCAGAGTGTAAATACACCTCTTTCAAAGGCACAACAATGCGCTCAACAAGAGCTATGGAGATTAAAACAAGCTCGACACAAAGGCAGGGCTAGCTGTGGGAAACGCAGAAATCTAAAACAAAGAGTCATTCTAACAGTCGCGTGATTTCGCCACGATTTCTGTCTGCGCACACTCAAGAGCACTCGTACAAAATGTTTCAGATAAGATAAAGATCTGATAATTGCCATGGGGAAGTGTGTGCTTGTGTGTAACCTCAGTCATGGAGATATCCATCTGACATTAGAGTCAACTGGAAAACATCAATAGGAAATGACACCAATTATATGACCCTTTTCTAATTATGAAAAAATTGTTCATGTAAGAAGTTGTATTTCAGTTCAATATCCTGACACAAAATATGACCCAGGCTGTTGAAGTCGGACTAAAGTCTCAGAATCTAACCATTCATTTCACTATGATTTCAATCTTTGGCATGGCATTACTTAGTCAATATTAAAGACATCAAGAATATATTTTGCATACAATGTTTTTTTTACATTATGTAGGATGATTTTATGTAGAAAACAGTAAATCTCCAAAAATGACTTTAGGTTTCACAGACTGGGTGACAAATGATACAAACTGCCTGACAATTTGTCTCCACAGGCAATGACATTTACATTTATGCATTTGGCAGATGCTTTTATCCAAAGCGACTTACATTGCATTATACTATACATTTTGCTTCTAATTATGTGCAATCCCTGGGATAGAACCCATGACCTTGGCGTTGTTAGCGCCATGCTCTAACCACTGAGCTACAGGAAAGCTGCAATGACACAAATGGCCGTTAGCAAACTCCTAATTCATGAGAAATGTTTCTCTGTTTCAATACATTCGAAGCCCCCCCCAAAAAAACCCCACTGACAATAATTCACTTAAAGGCGCAGTTCTTGAATAACAGCGGCCACTAGCGTTGTATTATGGATTTGCCACGAATCGCTCAGTCCAAACACGACGGTGGCCACCACAGTACAAAAAGATGTCGTTCTCATGTTGACACAGGGAAGAGATTTTGCGGGCATTAGAAAGACTGTAGAAAGAGCTATGAGTTATGTATTACATAAAATAAAAGGTTTGTGGATTTTAAGTTTAAAAAGAAGGATAAAAGTCAGGCAGGAGCTAGGACCTGTGTTAATATTATAAAGACTTTCCAGCAGAGACGCATTAAGACCCGCGGTACTAAGGCTTTTAGCAGAGATACTCACAGATAACTATGGAGATACTTTCCAGCAGAGATCGTCTATAAATCACCCCCGAGGAGGATGCTTTGATTCGGATCAGTATGTGAGTAACATACTAACATACCAAGATATGTTGTTGTGTAATGTTAGCTGTGTGACGGAGAAGTTTTGAGCGTCATTGTTTATCTGGAACCGCCTTAATATTGTACTCGTCCAGATACTGGAGAGGGAGAGCGAGAGCGCGCTGGAGCTGAATCTGCGAGAGCGCGTTTTACCCTTTAACTCAATGATGAATAAACTTTCAGTTAATCCGCGGGTCACATGCGTTCCACACCAGAGAGCACGAACCGTACGGATCACGGATCATCCCGTGATCCGTTTCACCACGATACCGCAGCGGAGAGGAAGAGGAAAAGCGCATTGTAGAGTTGTTTGTCAATTTAGGGCTGCTGTACAAAACATGGTGGCGAATTCAATGTATGTAGGGCCGCTCTGTATGTAGATATAAACAACTTATTCTAAGGTATTAAAAACATAAAGGTTCATTAAGTAAGCTCTTTATACACCTCTGAAGAAATAGTTTTGTATACTGTATTATATTGTATTTCTGTCAATAGATCCTCCTAAAAATGCCGTATTGTTCCTTTAACTGATGACCACCTACAAATGGAAATGTGAAGCTTGTGTTGTTCTTAAAGCTAAAATAAGTTATAGTTTTTAGCTGATTAATATAAATTTGTTATATGCGAGTTATCTGAGTTTTAAAAAATGCTTAAGGCAGATAAACTTTGAGTAATGCATTCAAGTTATTTCTCAAAGTGATATTTCACAGGCATGTCAGGCAAATGAAGCAGGCGTGTCGTAAGTTCCGGTGACGAACGCTGCATTTTTAGGTTTGTTACAATAGGATACAGTCTCCTCTGACGGGAGCTTTCGTCAACGTCATTTGCTGGAAAAACAAGACTCAGGTTCACGCACAGCAGAGGGATAACGGAAGCTACGTCAACGTAAATAGCCCTCTCAATATGGATATTTCTCTTTAACAAACGCATCAATTCGCTTCAGAAGTCCTTTGTTAAGACCACAGAGCCGTATCGAGCAGTTCTTTGATCAATGGATGCACTTTTTGGAGCTTCAAAAAATGGCCCCCGATTCACTCCCATTCTACCGCTTGGAAGTAAAAGTATTACATGGTAATATAACTCTGACTACATTATTCTTCAAGAAGAAAGTCATATTCAGTTAGGATCCCCGGAGTGTGAGTAAAACATGGGGAAATTTTCTTTTGTCTGTGAAATAATCACTAAGTTTAAAGTTAAAGGACTGAAAATAACTTAGAGACAGTTCACCCAAAAATAAACATTCTGTCTTCATATTGCTCACCCTCAAGTTGTTCCAAATCTGTATTACATTTCTTTTTTCTGATGAACACAGAGAATGATATTTGGAAGAATGCTTGTGACCAAACAGTTTTTAGCCACCATTGACTACCATAGTAGGAAAAATTACAAAGGTAGTCATAAGCAGGGGAGCAACTGCACATTTTCTGAGGGGTATGCGAGATCAGTATAGGCGCCCCCTCATCGGCCACCCCAATATAGAAAACACACAACAAGTAACTAGTCATATTTTACATGATGTGAAGGTGACAATCAGATTTGCATCTATAACAGAAGCATAATGTCACGGACGTTGAGTGCAAGGACAGAGGACCCAGGTGCAGACAGCAGGTAAGGGGTTAACAAAAGGCTTTAATACAAACACAAAACATGAAACAAAAACCCACAAAGGGGTAAAACAACAAAACAGCAAGGGTAGGAACCGAAAGGGAACACAGGAACATAAACTAACTACACTAAACTAGACAAGACAATTACCACACTAGACATGACTAAAATAACTAAACTAGACTTACATTGTGATACAGGACAAGGCACAAGACCAGTATAACAACACAGATGATCCAGCACAAGACAGAGGACACAAGGGCATTAAGTAGGGGAACAAATCAAGAGGGAACAGGTGAAGGGCATGAAACAATAAACGAGCAATAACGAGGAGATGAGAGGGCGGGAACAGAGACCGGAGAGGGTGTATGGAAGGCCATAAGGGCCAAAATTACCCCTCTCCACATGAAACATGGGGTTCTGTCATGATCCTGCCACTAGACCACGAGAAACATGACATGATGTAGCAGAAACATGACATACCTGTATAAAGGTTTCCTTTTACATAAACACTTTTCCAACTGCTTCACAGTCTAACAGATACACAATTCTGAAAAGATAAATAACAATCTGAAAACTAATGAAACAAAGGAGCAAAAAGTAGTAAAAATACCTAAAGTTTATGTTCAGACATACACAATAAATTAGGGCTGAAACTAACGATTATTTTGATAATTGAATAATCGGACGATTGTTTTTTTTATTAATCGGATAACAGGCTAAACACTTTTCAATTTGACATTTTGCTTATAATAACTAAATATAACCCCAAATTAGGCTATTTATTGTATTCTTTGAAAAGTCAATTTCACTTATGTAGTCTAGAATTTGACCTTTAACAAAAAAGCTTGTCCAGTTTTAAACAATAAAACGTCTTTAAATATCCCAAATATAAGTAACAATTGAGTTGTAGCCCATTAGAGATGTGCTGGTGAGGAAATTATGATCTTCAAAGTTATACATTTAGATTATTCCCTTTCCATCAACAAAAAGTATTATTAACATTATTTATTATTATCAGAATAAGACGAATAAGACGTATCACATGATATACTTGCGTTGTATAACACAAATAAACAAAAAGTCTTTGTTTTTCCCACTTAGGCCTACTTTAAAACGAATGCTTAGTTTGTGGTTCATTGATATTTAATAAAAACACGACAATAAAACAGCCTATGTTAAACATACCTTTACTGCGCATTTATAATTCAACTATTATTGAAAAACGAAATAAGATAGATAACAGACATTATAACGCAAATAAATAAAAAAATTTTTGGATTTTCCCCTTGCTTTAAAACATTTTTAGTTTGTGGTTCACATTTTATGAAAACACATCATTAAAGTAAAACAAAGACAAACTCACTTACATTGAAAACAAATAATTTTTTATTAACAAACGTTCTTCTGCGGTCTTGTCTCTGTCATCCAGTCAATCATTACGCTGTTTCACTATCCACACGCAATCTCTCCGGTGCTCTGTGCTCGCGTTATATGAAAAACACGGGCCTGACGTTCAAACTGCACAGCTCGCGTCGTCATATGGGGAAAACGCATCCAACGTTTAATGAAGAACCCGATAACTAGCTTATATGTGTGATAGTGGGAGACTTAACAGCTTTAACAACCGTCTCAGACTCTCCCGAATGTAATTATAAAGCTCCTTCACAAACATAGATTTATTTTATAAATCACAAAGAGTGATTGGTTGACATAATAACTTGATTAAATAAAATATATATTTATTGAACTTGTTTAAAATGCTAGACAAAAGTGAAACTAAAACGTTTTAGATAATGACATTTCGTTATATTATTTTATTATTTATAACGTTTTATTAAAAAAAACTTTAAATAATATTTTGGCACAATGGCACCCCCCTTGTGCGGTGCCCCTATGCACCGCATATACTGCATACCCCATTTTTGCGCCACTGGTCATAAGTGCAACTGTTTGCTTTTCTACATTCCTCAAAATATCTTCTTTTGTGTTCAACAGAACAAATACATTTATAAAGCAATGTTCCCACTATGGTAATCAATGGTGGCCAAGAACTATAAGACTCAAACTGTAAGAGTATTACTATAAACACTTTGTTTTTACAAATAATACAAAATAATTTTCAGTTTTTATCAACTGGATGCCACAAATTGCTGTCAAACAGATTAAAATAAATAAACAAAATTCAATGATATAACATTTTTGGGTCATGTGTCCAGCCGTACAGATGAATATACTGTACATGAATAGGTGGATCTGTTGATATCCAAGCACAAGCTAAGTAAAAGACACCGCAGAAAGAAACAAGCAGAGTGGAATGGGAATGTGTTTGAAGCCAGCAAAAATCTGTCACCCTGTGTAAATACTTCCAGGGCAACAATTGCCGGGTTGATTTCCGGAAGCAGTTTGTTTCCCTGGCTCACTTTGCTCTTGGTCTTACAGGCTCTAATGCGTTTAAAGCAGGAAATCCAGTTTAAATGTGAACAGTTGACGCAGAGCAGCAGCAGCCCTCCTCTCCAGAGAAAGGAGCGGGTTCCAAATATAAACCAAACGGCTCTCTAATTACTGCAGTCACGATCTGGGGCGGCATCCTCACTTCAAAAACTGTTTGATTGCTTAACAAGGACATCTTTTCAGTCTCCTCCGTCGTGCTTCAATTATGAGTCTGATTCAAATGGAAAACCACGTCCAGTCACTTTCAACTACTGGAGAGAATCTAGCCGACAGTTGAAAAAGATATCTGTTTGACAGTGAAAGCCCAATTAGAGAACGGGAACGCCTGCAATATCGTTTGTCTTGTTTGCCAATGCCTTTTGGGGGAATTCCAGCCGGATTCTCAGGGCACACAAAGGCACACATTCCTCATAGAGATCAAATTGTGAACACCGATAAATATAAATTGCATATCACTGTATTACTAAATATAAAGAACTGCAATGTTGCAAATGTGACCCATATAAGATTCGTGAACTGTGAAAAGTTAAAGGGATAGTTAACCCAAAAATAAAAATTCTGTCATCATATACTCACCTTCGAGTTAAAATTCACTTTAAAAAAAAAACTATTTATATAACGCTTTTTACCATTTTCATTGTTTACAAAGCAGCTGTACATAAGACATATTGACTATAAGCAAAACAATTAAAGTTATACCTGTACAAACAAGAAAAAGGTGAGCGCTTTTTTAAACGCCGGCGTCTTTTTCTGCAGCTCAGAGCGTCTTTTGAGGTTGAAAAAAGTTAAACTTTTCTGGAAAAAAAACACCCTACATCAAACTCCTTTTTCACAGCTAACCAATGACAAAGACCTGTCATTTCCATAACAACATGTGAGGAACGTGATTGGTCGAGAAGGCTCAAGCTCGAAAAAATAAAATGGCAGCCGAAACGCCAGTTGGAGGATAGTTTTGTATAAATGTAAGTTTAATTTTCACTTTCAACAACTTCTGATTGCATTCCTATCGAGAAATTAGTATTGTAGTTTTTAAATATGTGATTAGTTATTGCAAAGACGCTCTCTGTTTATAATTCAAATAGACTTCCGTTACGCTGCCTATGTTTCTCTGGGCTGCTATTTGTAACCAAACGTTTTTTTTTTTTTACTAAAAAAGCGCTTATGTCAACTTTTTCTTTGTCAAAAAAAGTTCTAACACTAACACTACGTGATGACGTCACAAATATGCTAATCAGTTCGGAACTCACAGAATTTTTTTATGGGAAACACTGCTACTATGGTAGTCAATGGTGGCCAAGAACTGTTTGGTTACAACCATTTGTCCAAATATCTTTCTCTGTGTCCAACCAAACAAAGAAATGTATACAGGTTTGGAACAACTAGAGAGTGAGTAATTCATGACAAAATTTTCATTTTTGGGTGATCCCTTTAAGACAAAAACTCACAAAAAGATTTGTGAAAAGCACTTTTCATTACATCACATCACGCACAGGTTGTTTTAGATT
This sequence comes from Triplophysa rosa, assembly GCF_024868665.1. NCBI lineage: Eukaryota > Metazoa > Chordata > Actinopteri > Cypriniformes > Nemacheilidae > Triplophysa > Triplophysa rosa. The sequence goes on from NC_079890.1 coordinate 32,373,628, forward strand.
AAGCTAAATAAATAAGTTCACACTTACGAACTCCTCGTGCATGCTCGTGCTTGTTGCCTTGAATCAGAAACTATCAAAAAACAATGATTTCCAGCTGCTTTCTTGCTGCACGTCAATGGGAACATACCTTCAAGGTGTAACAAACAGAGAGAGCAGACGTGTTTCTCTGAGTCTCTAGTGAAAGACGGTCCCTCAGGAAGCGTTGAGTCAAGCAGGCGTGGAGCTCAGCGCAAGCAAAAGAGCCGACTGCTCAGAGATAAGTGCACATTATCGCTGGTAATAGAAAGAAAATTGTTGTGTAATAAAAGACGTTAAGTTAAGGAGAAGTTAGAGAGCTCTGAAAACAAATGCAGGGGATGTGCTCTGGGTCAAAACCTCAGTTAGTAAAAGTCATGAAAATTGAGATTACTAACATTGAGATCATTAACCAGGTCAACTATTCCTCGGATGATCCACAACAAGACTAAAGCTCCCACCAAACACAGCATCAACAATGGAGGAAAAACTCTGAAAAAGGAGAAATAATACAAAATAAAGCAGTCACGTTTAATTTATTAATGGAAATGGTTAGACTGTGGCCTGGGTGTCGATATTCAACACGACATAAATCCACACGGTCTACTAATCCATAATACGCTTGTCCATTTTATAGAACTGTTGTTGTCTGCAGGTCACGTGACAGGCGGATCTTAAACTGCTCGCTGAGTGCACTTGCAGCAGTAGCCAGGGCACCTCCACTGCATATGGTGGGGAAGTGTTAATGCAATATTCATGGCGTGAAGAGTGCAGCACAACACGGCTTTAAGGACTCTCTGCAGCTCCTTTCACACTCGACAGAAGCGAAACGTAGCATGAAGAAAAGCCATATGCAATGGACTGCCATTTCACAGGAACATCAGAGCGCTTTACCACAGCTGTGACCGCTAACATTAAATGTAACCGTTTGACACTGAACTCAATGTGCATTCAACAAATATGCTGAAGACAATAAACCAAACTAACATCAACATGATACACATGTATAAGTGACATTAAACATTCATGGCAATTCAGTTTGAAACAACCACATAAATCTGATTAGTTGGACAGCTACAACCATGCTTATTCACTGAATATCAAGCTGCATATACATATAGTAGTTTATTAAATTCAACTTGTAGAATGTCAATTATTTATTAAAAGAAGTCCCTGCCTTTGTTTCAAGGCTAGGGTAGATTCAGAGAAGCTATCAATAGCAAGCTTGCTTTGAAAGCATAAAAAGATCCCGCCCTCCCTTCCAGGCTCTCCAAAGCCACGCCTCCTGTCAATTAGTCGCATTCATTGGTGGGACAACATAATAGTACAAAGGACATGACAACACAATAATAATTAAAGACAACATAGACTTTCAGAGACTAGAGATAGCAAGCTAGCTTTGAGAGTAAGATCCCACTCTCCAAAGCCACGTGTCCTCCAAATGCAATGAATGGAGGAACATATTATGGTTCTGCACCTTAGAAGATATAAAAATATATTTAGACCACTTTACGTAGTGGTTGCTATCAGGATGTGAAAACAGCATAACGAACTTTTGCCTTTAATTTAAAATGTAAATGTATTCATTGTTATTATTACAGCTTATAGCCGTTTTATACAGTTTGGAATAGAGTGGTGCAGACAAAATTTTTAGGCCAACCCGGAGGTTAGTTCCGCACTGGTTCCCTCAACCGAAAGCCTATGGATTTTGGAAGGTAGCAAGAAATAAGCTCTGTGTTTATGATCTTTACACGTTTTGTCTATCAAGATAATATGGTAACACTTTAGTATAGGGACCAATTCTCACTATTAACAAGTTGCTTATTAGAATGCATATTATTAGAAAATTGGTTTATTAGAAATTATAAAGCACATATTCTGCATGACCATATTCTACATCCCAAATCCTACCCAATACCTAAACCTAACAACTAATATACTAACTATTAATAAGCACCAAATTAGGAGTTTATTGAGGCAAGAGTCGTAGTTAATGGTTTGTTAATAGCGAAAATTGGACCTTAAAATAAAGTGTGACCTTTAATATTTAGTAATCAACACAATAATTGCTATTTTTGAAGCCCATACAATCGCCAGAAGTATAAAGCTAACACGATGCTATAAACCGACTATACTACAGTCGCTCGATATCAACGTCACCACCACCAAGCCTCCGCTAACTTCTTGAAACTTTATTAAAAACATGTTCCCTGGTAAGTAATTACTCCGTGAATGAATCTCCATCCACGTTTTTAGAGCTTTGTGTCCATGTTGCATTATTTTTATTGCAGTATTTTTTTTATGCGTGATGACGTTTAATCTTCCCGCCCCAAAGGATATAGTCACTTTTAGCAACTTGTTAGCAACCGCTGTTTTCGCAGTAGATGAGGCTTTAAAAACCACAAGCAGGTTATAACTGGTGTGTTTTATGTCACAGAATAAAAAGTAAAAATATTAAGAGGTTTTGTTAACCACAGACCTTATTTTAGGCATTTAACCAAAAACCCATTCAAAAAACTCATTGACTTTGGGGCGATGGAATCGGAACCGATTCCGGGTTTTGCATACAAAAATACTCTCACTCTATACAGTAAACGCAACAAACCGAATGCAACGATTGGACGAACATTTTATGGCCCTGATATTTCCACAGAAATTTTTTCAATATGTAGAACACTTGAAATATTGCAATCAGGATGTGAAGAGACGTTCATCCAGTATAGGCATAACATGTTATGAAATATGAATATAAATTGCTTATGAAAAACATTGCCTTGAGCTTTAAGGCAACTACCCAGTAAAACATCAGTAATGAGAAAGAAAAAAGCAATTTAAACAATTACCTTTTTCATAAAGGTACCTTAAATCTAATTTACAATCTCCTTTTACTCTGTTTGCCAAATAATAATTAACCTACAAAGAGCTTTCCAACAGTTGTAAAAAATTACCCCCGCCAAACTGCAGAAACCTCATCACCTTTCACATCACATTTTCTTTCAGTCTGAACAAGAGCTTATGCAACGATTGCTTAAAGTTTCAAGGTGCAAATCTGCAACAACTGTAACCAGAGATCAGCATCTCCGCTCTCATCCAGACTCATCTCCACCCGCCTCATTCGCCATCTTCCAAGCATTAATTTTTCAGGAGCTTAAATGGCCATCTTGGCAGACGCTGAGGGCACAGAGTCAAGAGTTCCTGCTTCCAGTAACAAAGTAGATGATGTATTTGTCGACAGATGAGACAGTAAAAACACGCTCGACAACGCCAGACAGAGACCTCGTAATCTTTGCCATCGTACGGTTCGGGACTCGATACTCTGTCGCTAATGCTATTGCAGTTGGCTGTTGTGTATATTTGGATTAAATGAAGATAAAGGAGATAGCTCTCACACTACTATCATTATTCATATGTGCTGCAGTGGGAAAATTAAACCTCAGACAGCATGAGAAACATGAGAGCAGCTGGCAGCCCACACATACACTCGCTCTCCGTCGTTTGTCTCAGAGAAGCCGAGCTTTCGGAGCGCAGCAGTCATTACTGATAACTAATGGAGGGCAGCACCATGCCAGACCATCACAGACAAAACACTTAAAACCGCAGAGGTGCTGCTTTACTGTGTGTGTGGAGGGAACACAATAAAATATATTTTTTATATTCAAATAACTTGTATAATGTGCAGAGCTGTTTGAAGCAAGCTTTGCAGGCAAGTTCACCCAAAAATAAAAATTCTGTTATCATTTATTCACTCTTATGTCGTTCAAAACCTGTACACATGGCACACAAAAGAAGATATTTTGAGAAATGCGCCAGTGGTTTGGCTACCAATGCTCCTCAAAAATCTTTTGTGTTCTGCCGAAGAAACTCACATGTTTAAAACAACATGAGGATGAATAAATGATGACAGAACTTTAATTTCTGGGTGAACCCTCTCTTTAAAATTGATCCTGATAAACATATTAAACCTAACTTCTCATCCCATTAACCTTTCTCTGACAGGCTAATTATTCCAGTACATATCCAATACATGAGGCATAAACCTCAAATGAATTCAGCTAAGTAAACCTGAGCCGGGTCACGCTGCGCTATTTGCATTTTATGCCAGGCTGGCCGGGGCCCTGCTTAAAATGAGGAGATAAGTCATGGTCTATTCCCATTCACAGTCAAATGCCAACCGCATTCTTGGATCGTCGCTTGACTACACAGGACCTTCAACTGTTTATTCACTTGGTCTGTAAAACTGCCCGTCTCCATTCCCCGCTCTCTCTTTATGTACACATACCTTTTGTTTATGCAGCACTCTGTTAAAATGCTAGCAAGTGGCATGAACACGCCTTTGTTGATTTGGATAAAATAATCTGTTAAATAACTACTTATACATGAAGCCTATTCTAACACATTAAGCCCCGATTCACATTTCGTGTGTAAAACCGTGCGTAAAAGACCGTGCGTCCGCGCCTTTTCTCTAGTCAAATGACCCGCGGTGCGCACGCCATGGAAAAGACGCGAAATGTGAATCGCCCCTTAGGCATTTTACAATTATTTTTGGTAATCTAGGACAATTATGATTTTCCAGGCCAAATTTGTTCACCTATTCTTATGCATGACTGTCACCGCCTTGAGTTAAAAAAAAACCCAGAAAGCACTCCCCTAAACACTGTGGTCCTGTTGTTCAATGCACGCTTCCCCTTTAAATTGAGTGAAGCATCCAGCTCCCAGCTGCCCATTAACCGTGTGACAGATCTGTAATAAACACAGTCCGTCACCTCTAAAGCCTGCTGCACATTTCCCGGGTAATATGCGACCGTCCCTCCCCCAGCCTAAGACTCAATAGACCTGAAACCTGATTTCTGCCGAGCATCCCAGCAGTTGCTGAAGCAAGAAATTCCACCGCACTCAGATAGCCCTGGAAAATACATGAATATGAAAAGAGGCCATGAATAAATCAAAACCTTCTTTTTATACTGTCCCTATAAATGAGACAGGAGTGTAGAAACAAGGGCACTGCCAGGAGAAAGAGAAAGTGATGAAAGAAGTGCTCATAAGCTCATGTCCTTAGGTTACTGAAGCCCCTCAGTACGCTAACTGGTGGGTGGTGAGATAACTAGCGGGTGATAGTCGTGCCTACGTAGATTTCAGTGCTGATCGAGTGGGAAAATCTGCACGATTCTGTAGAATGGATTTAAATCTAGGATTCAGGATTTGACTCTACTACACTATTACGACCATCAGATTAGCCAATATAATATAAAGCAAGGTACGCAATCTTTCCAGAAATATTTACTGTTTTCTTGTCATTTTATGAAACAGCTTCTTGAGGTCTCATGCTTTTTAAATAATATTAAAGGAGTTCCCATCTATTCCGTGTTCTTATTGGCTGCTTCGCATCCATTTCAAAAACATAGTTTTAGTTTTGTCATGAAAAAAAACACGTTTGTTTGCAAAATTACATTTTTGTCTTCTAAACTAATTTCAGACGTTTAAGCATACACTCTCAGATCAAAAGTTTTTAAAAATAATGAGAAACGGCATTCAAGTGTCCCAAAACTATTGACCGGTAGTGTATGCGTGTGTTCATGTGTTTTGGAGGAGGCGTGGCTTTGGAGAGCACTCTGAGGTCTTATATTGCTATCCAATCTGAAATTGCCTATGGTACCTTTAATAATTTGTTTTTATGTCTTTATGACAATACATGCCATCTTGTACAAAACTGTATATTTCACATTGTTTCTGAGTTGAAATAATCAGTATGTATTCTGGACAGAGTAAACGTAAAAACAAGTGTGAATGATCACTTTACTGGCAAATAGTCTCTCTTTCTACCTAAATGGAAAGATCTTAGAAAGAAAAACCTTCAAAGAGGACCAGACTTGATGCAGTAAGTCAACGATATAACCACACAAGACTTCCTCAAATAGACTCGAGTAACCAGCAAAAACCAAATGTATAAAAAAAAAGAAAAAATTTTTTATTTACCAAAAACTGTTGGGTAATTTTTTTTACCAAAAACTGTTGGGTAATCCAACAGTTTTTGGTATCCTTTCAGAAAAAAATAGATCTAATTGAAGTCACTTCTCTAGGCGCTAAAAGTTTCAAATGCATTCAGCGTGCTTGTTTGAACATTGAAGGCATATTGATTCAGATAAAGAAGGGAGAAACAACCTTTAGCCCTTTAAAAGGCTGACATGTAACAGAATCACTGATGTGAACCTGCAATATTCACACATGGCTGAAGCCACTCATCAGGAAATGTCTGATAGTTCCCACAGTCAGCTGCGAGAATGACCTTCAGTCGGCAGATTAGATGACAGGATAGAAGATTCAAGCGCTTTATAAGCAGAAACTCACACGGCTTTCAATTCAATCATATTAAACAATATATGAGGATTCTGTTGTAATGAAACATCAGAATCAAAATGTCTAATGTCAGCTATTTAACCGACCAAAGCGGAGATGGATGGTTTGCTGCTACACAAGTCCGTTTTCTGTAAAAGCATGGACATCGTAAGCATTTTTTGTGACTGCTAATCCATACGTCTCCGCTCGAGAAGCAAAAAAACAAGGGGAAGGTTGTTTGGGCTTTACGTATAAGATGACGATGATGCCACCTTGACCCTTATGTTGAACGAAGCAGGGAAAAGCAATGAAGAGTTAAAGGGCAGGACACCTCTGTGGTTACCGCTGATTCTTAACTCCCCCACCAGTTTATCAAGCCCCCGTCTCCTCCCCCACTCACCCCGCGAGGAGTTCACAGAGGTCGTTTCTCCTGAGATCTCCGGGAGCTTAGGAGAGAATGAAAATGAATGAGAAACGCTCGCTAGACGCAAGGTCAAAAAGGATATCAAATTCTCCATTACGATATGAAAAGCTGCTGGAGAATGGAGCAGGCTCTGAATGTCAGAGGCAGCCATCGCTTTTGAGGGCCTGGCTTTGTGGTTCTTTTATGTGAAAACAAAAGGACCTGAACGGCGAGCAGGCAGCGCACTTGTAAGTGCAATCAACCATGCTTGTCAAGAATGGTTTCCACCCAAGAACGCTCACATTACTATGCTTGAAGTTTTGAATTGACAGATCATTTTTATCTGAGAGGTTAAGCAGGTTACATTTACATTCTTGCAGTTGGTAGACGCTTTTATTCAAACACTATCTGAAATATCAAAGACGGATTCTGAAATGCAAACTGAAATGCTTTCATGTCTGTAGGGTCAAATAAAGTTTTGAAGAATGACTAGATAAAGAGAATCAAACAACCTCTGCCAAGGATTGGTTACATCAAGAGCCAAAAATCTGGATCTATCTGGACACCCCACTACTTAAAGGGATAGTTCACCCAAAAATGAAAGTTCTGTCATGAGTTACTCTCTCTCTAGTTTCAAACCTGTATAAATTTCTTTGTTTGGTTGAACACAGAGAAAGATATTTGGACAAATGCTTGTGACCAAACAGTTCTTGACTGTCCATTGACTACCAAAGTAGGAAAAATGACAATGGTAGTCATAAGTGACCCAGAACTGTTTGCTTTTCTACGTTCCTCATATATCTTCTTTTGTGTTCAATACATTTATAAAGCAATTTTCCTACTATGGTGGCCAAGAACTGTTTGGTTACAAGCATTATCTTTCTCTGTGTTGTTCATAAGAACAAAGAAATTTACACAGATTTGGAACAAATCGAAGGTGAATAAATGAAGACAGAAATTTTATTTTTGGCCGAACTGTACCTTTAATTATTCTCATGTCATTCCAAACCTATATGACTTTCTTTCTTGTGCAGAACCCAAAAGAAGATATTTTGAAGAATGTTGGTAACCAAACAATATTGGACTTCCATTATATGGACACAAAAACACAGAGACATTTCTCAAAATATCTTCTTTTGTGTTCCACAGTAGAAAGAGTAATACCCTGGTTTTGAATGACATCTGGGTGAGTAAATGACCAGGACATTTTTATTTTTGGGGGTAAACTATTCCTTTAAGGTCTTGACCCTGTGTCCCTGATTATAACCAAAAACCAAGCAAGCTAAATCCTGCTAGAGAAACAAACACACAAAGCATTAAAAGCTAAACCCATCAATATTCTGTGACTGACTGTAATAAATACGACTGCAGAACGAGAATACAATCTTACATTATCAGACAGATCTCCCAGCTCTGTTCCCTTACATGAGTGTGCATGTGTTTAAACGTGAATATGAGAGCGCAGCCGGAGCATGAAGAGGCGGCAGCACTTACAAATCTTGTGTTTCCCTTTCATGGGAAATTTCAACACCAACTCCTGGGGGCTGGAGCAAATGAAGACGAATGGAGAAGTCGACTCCTCGCAGATCTGGGGACACTGAAAAGAGAGAGAGGAAACAATGAGATGTGCTCGGTTAGCGCGCACAGAGAGCGCGGCGGCTCTGAAAGGCTTCTCGTCCCCGGTAATTGATAGGCTGCACACAGGAGAAGCGAAATTGACTGGCACTTTCATAAGAAAAGTGACATCTATTTAATCTGTCGGGAGAAGGCGCGGGTCAACTTATTTCCTCTGCCATCAGAGACCGCTATGATTGTATCAGGACATTCAGGAAACACAGGCTTTTCACAACACTATTACCTCCCCCCAAACCCCACCCCCACACTGAAACCAGCAGAGGTTGACACAATCTGGGCTTTTAAGAGCTCAGCAGATATGAGATCCCTCTGCATACTTGAGTTGTTTTACAGGAGATGTGAACAAACTTACTGCTGGATACTTGTGATGCACCCACATATCTGATTGAAATACTATGGGGAAAATGTTACTGTACAATCTAGCTGTTCGTCTTTGGCTTTTTAAACCCAATACCACAACTGGAAAAGGTTAAATGGTTGAAATGCACTGATATCTATGAGGGAATATATTTAGATACTGTAAGTTTATAAGTTAACATTTTTAAACCACCTTTTAAATAGCCTTGTGGTGTACCAAATGAAAGTTTAAAAAGCAGAAATGAACAGATGCTACATTAGCGTAACATAAACAAATGTTATGTGGCCCAAACCTCCGGTAGACCTCCACACAAAGAATCAATAACTGTTGAGTAGTCTTCATTTAATTTAATACATTTAGGCCCGGTTTCACAGACACAGTTAAGCTTCAGCCAGGACTAAGCCACAGTTGAATTAAGATATTTATGTCGCTTTTATAAACATACCTGAGAAGAATACATTACCGGTGTGCATCTTGAGACAAAACAATGGCACTTGTCTGTAGTATGTTTAAAATGTAGTATATAAAAATAGAAAATGTTATGTGCTGGTTTTGAAAAATCCAAACATGATATTTGTTCTACTAACACAATACAACAAGACAAAAGTGTTGACTAACACAGCAATAAAACCTTACTATCGTTTAAAAGCTGTAATATTGAGTTAATACATCCAAAAAACAAACCAACATTCTTACCTAGGGTTGCCATGTCTAAGGTTTTCCCTCGAAATTTGACTATTTATAATCTAAACTGTTGCTTGGGTTAAAGGTAGATGGATTTTGTTCAACGGCTGTCACTCTTAAGGTAAGATGAAGTTATTTATGAAAAACAATGTATTTATAATTACTACTATACTATGCTTTCTAAAAAGAAATGGTGTTTAATGCATAACTGTGACTGTGAAATACATATTTTAGATATGGAAGTGATATATTTTTTAGTTTTGGTATTCAGGATACGGCAAAGATAAGATAATAACAAGATGCACCACTGCCATTACAATGAATAGACAGGAATGCAACACTCAATATGGCCGCTCTAGCGAAGAAAGCCCTGCCTTCGAGTAGAACGATCCAATTGTCAGTCGATAAAGACTGATGATTCTCTGGGGCGGGGCTTATGTGAGGCGCTTGCCAGCCTGTTCGCATGTGCAGTTGCTTAAGCGACCTCAAAAAAGGTGATGTTTAACACAATTTAAGCTTAGCAAACCAATTTAAGATTAGCAAACCGAAGTTATGGTACAGACCATATCAGGTTTAATCCTTGATCGGAAATTTGCTACTTGCTAAAATTTGTGATTTTTGCCAGCGATTTCAGAAACATCTGCCTTCCACCATTCAAAGAGATAGGACTGTTGCCTTGCTATGATGTAAATAACTTCCAAGAGGCGTTGCAAACATGGCCGCCAACTTCAGTAAACAGACTTCGGACTTTGGCTAGGGTCACTGGGCTAATTTTGATAGAACATTGGGGTAGTTTTGGTCTGAAGATCTGGCAACCCTGTTCTTATGTGTAAAACATTATCACATTTCTCACCGCTTTTTACAACCAGAGGTTGTGCAATGTTGATGTCAACAACTCATTGATTTTTACGAGACTAAAATGTGCAACTAATATGTGGACCATTCCAAACGGTGGAGGTGTTGACGTGTTTGGTGCCGTTGAATGTGGCATATTAAAAACTGCAATATTACAATGAGCAAATGTTACTTATATCTATATTATTAATATCTACAGAGTGCTAAACCGCAGGTCAATGCTAAGACATGTTATTTCAACAGCTTAAACGTAATATTGTCCCAGTGGGTAAGAAATTGAAATGCCACCTTGCATAACAAACAATTTAAAAAGTAGACTAAACAAACAGAAAGCCACTATACAAAAGCTATAATAAAACCATAAACACACAATTTTGACCTATTGTAAGAGGAAAATAAAGTGTAGAGAGCATAGATTAAGCGTGTAGGTTGAGATCTATTTAAAAAGGCGCGTGATGGGCTGGGGGAGGATTACCGAACAAAAGACTAACACAACACAGAGATAGAGCTATTCTTTAAAGGAAAACTTCTCCCCAAAATGACAATCCTGTCATTATTTACTCACCCTCATGTCGGTCTAAACATGTACGCTGTTATTTCTTTTGCACCGAATACAAAAGCAGGAACATCATTTTCTTTTATTTCATATAACAAGAGTTTATTGTCACCACTCATGACAAGAGAGACAAAACAGTTCTAAAGTTAACAGCTCACTGGAGGGAAAGATGACTTGCATTCAGTCTTACACAATCTATCATGTGGCTTTAGCTTACTTGGAAAAATAAACTCAAGGCATGTCCTTTTGTGTTGAAATGAAAAAACAGCATACAGGTGAGTACATCGTTTTAGGTTAAATATTCTTTAAATAGCTCTTTACACGCTCAGACTCAGTCTTTTTATTTATAAGCCATCATTCATAGCGTCTGTTTATCTCAAAGTAAACATTTAACATGTATTTAATTTAACAAAGGATCTTATGTAAAATGCAAGCCAAAGGTTTTAACAAAGTGAAGGCGCACTGACACAAGGGGAGATACGTTCAGCTAATGTTCAGAATCTAATAACCCTGATCAAAGAATAGACTGAAAAACATCTCCCATTTATCCTTCAATGACTAATTCTGATTTAATGCTGGAGAACAGCACTGGCCCGTCCTCTCCTCCCCCCGCCAGATACTTTCAATACCCGGCTAATTGAAAAGGCATGTCACATCCGCGTCCTTCCTACATAAAAGCTTACACTAAAGCCTTCAGTTGTGTCGCTTAGATAAGATACAATCTGTAAATCAATCATTAAAGGAATATTAAGGGTTAAACACACAACTTAAGCTCTATTGACACTATCTTTGTCCTGCAGTGGTTTATTACAGAAAATCATGACAATTGAAATAAGAGAAAACATGTTATTAAGAGATCAGCATAATTCATAGCGATTTTATCACACCAGTCTGATGCTAACACAGGAGAGATTTAAAGTTGTAATCTGTAACTTTTTTTGATTAAAAAAAAACAACCTGTGTTAAATTCAATTCAGATTTATTTATATAGTGCTTTTCAAACCTGATCTCACGGGAATTCATAACTATTTTACGAGGTGGCTGATTTGTATAAATTTGTATGATATGAATTGTGCAAAAATGTCAGATTACTAGAAAAAACGCAATACTGAAGCCTCTCCCCTAACCCTCACATCACCAAAACGTACAAATAACATCATGAATTCATACGAATTAACCACCTCATAAAATAGTTATGAATTTCCATGAAATTATGTTGCGCTTTTCAAAATACAGGAGCTTCACGATGCCATAAAAGAACCTTTTTTGTCTAAAATACACACAGCAACATTACACACTGCATGAAATGTAATTTTAAGGACATTGTAATAGTTACTCTTTAAAAAAGGTTCTTTTAGCCGATCCTTTGACTGAATGGTTCTTTGTGGAACCAAAAATGTTTTTTCTATGGCAATGCTGTGAAGAACCTTTTAAAGGGGTCATATTACACGGCTAAAACGAATATTATGTTTGTTTTAGATGTAATGCAATGTGTATACACGACTTAAGGTTCAAGAACGCTGTATTTTCCAAATACCGTGCATGTTTGTATCTCCTCTTTGCCCCGCCTCTCTGAAACGCGTGGATTTTTTACAAAGCTCATCGCTCTGAAAAGCGAGGTGTGCTATGATTGGCCAGTTAACCAGTGCGTAGTGATTGGTCGAATACTGCAAGCATGTGACGAAAATGTAACGACTCTTACCATATTTGGAACATCAGGTTCCAAAGCAATTGTACTGACAGGTACGCCCACCTTACTTGCGTATACATTTGGGCGGTCTTAGTCAAATCATACCACGAACTGACGTAGATTTGTGGGGGTGTGGTTACACGAGGCATTTCAGGCAGGTCTGGGTGAGCATTCGCTTTTAGAAAGAATGCATCTTTTGTTCCGACACTTTCATTTTTGCAATTTTGCAATTCTAATACATGCATGGCCAACTTATAACACACCAAAGACACAGAAAAACCATATGCCATATGACCCCTTTAAGAACATTTATTTTTAATAGTGTACTGCATTGTATCAAAGCTTTACAGCAAATACATGGAAGCAAAGTATGTGCAAAAAAATGTAAGAGGTGTAAGAAATGAAGAGTTTATTTGCAAAAACTCTAAAATTCTAAAATCCTGTTTTGCATTATGTCATCATGTTTTTATAGTGTTTTAGTGTGTTAGATAGCTGTATTTTTTTTAGATATTGTTACTTAATCAAAACAACCGCAGTTTGATTGATATTCCTTAAAATGCACAATAAAAAAAACATGATTTTTTATCTGTTTTTGCAAATAAACTCAAATATATATCATACTGTATATGGCTTTTTTTAACTCTCAAAACTGTCTCCCTACCTTACCCCGATTCATAATGTTAAGTTTCAACCTATGTAAATATAACTGCACAAATAAACTCACAATTTCATGTTTTTAATAAAGATGGCAAAAGTTATGGATTGCAACTTTACACTCAATGTTAAATCCATCACAGTTTTTTGGGCTTAAAGTCAAGCAAATGGTGTTCATACAGCTTAATTTGCAGGATACAAAATCATTCACTGCATCACACCACCCACAAGTAGTCCACTCAAAAACACTCCAAAACCAGCCGAGTGCAATATGTGTGTGCAGCCACAACAATCTTCTGACAAGGTGCCAGATAAGTGGAAAGACCTTCTTTTCACTAGACTGGGATTTTGCCAGTGTGTCACAGCAATAAGCGCTGTGATGAGAGATTCATATTGTCCAGCGTAGAAGAGGGCAGCACAGGGTGAGCGGCCCTTGCCAGGGAACATTATAAGATTAGTGGGCAGACAGAGCACACCGCAGTCTATAAGCCTCCCCACGTTCTAAACAAAGACAGCCTGGTGCTTTAACTAGCCAACGGAGCAATGAATCCTAGACCGGCTGTCTGCTCGCTGCTGCACAGCTACAGCCTCCGAACTGATGTCCACAATTAGACATCCGAGGCAGGCAATCTCCTGCACCATGGCGCAGGGGTAATAGGGCCTGCCCGCATGGCTGCACTCAATCTCGGCCAAATAAAGGGACTTCATTGGCAGAGACGCCCTGATGCAGGAGAAGCACAGAGAAGAGGCTCTTCAAAAGGGAAGGGGAATGAGAGAGAAAGAGCAGGCTGTCCGAATAAAGGCTTTTATGCTCAATTTCAACGTTTTTTCAGATGTGTTTCACCAGCTCAAACCCAAGAATGGCTGGAAAATCAAAAGCTCAGCAGCCTTTCACAAACAAAACAAGAAAAAAGTTGTAAAAGCCTGCAAGCCGGAGACCATCTGGGAACATGCCTGAGCAGCATTCTAGCTTCATGACAGTTAACAGTGAATAAACCATAAAGAGGTGAAATCAAACAGCGTTCTGAGCTCCTGAATCGGCTTTTAGTTATAAGCTGATGTATTTAATGGTGTTCAATGTAGATAAATGTCTGCCCGGCAAGTATATAGAAGTGTTTCTATTCTACTGTGTCAAAATCTACCAGCAGACTACCTAATGGGTAAAGAAGATATTTTAATGTTGAAATATTTTTGTGTAAACAGTAAATAATGGACAAAACATGTCCATGCGTGTTTCTCAATGTGTTACCATAATTATTAGCAGAATCTATATTTAAACAGCTATAGACTGTTTCATCGGACACGCACACCGGGACTGCAGTTAACTTCCGGTCTGTGTTTGGCTAGTGTCTAATAATATAACCATTGAAATTTTATTTAATGTTCATTTGTATTATTATTTTGTTGTATAATAATTGTATTAAATAAACGATTTGTTGAATGGGTTCTGTAGTTTGGTCGCATTTAAATAAACCGTCTGGTACATTGTAGGGGTGTAACGGTTCAAATTACTCACGGTTCGGTCTGTGTCACGGTTTTAGGGTCACGGTTTCGGTTCAGTTCGATTTGTGCTATGTTCAGGGAAAAGGGACTACTGACAAATAAAAATAAGAACAAATAATCAAGCTACAAGTAACAGCACTAATAAAACAACAGAGCAAATCAGAAAATGAAATAAGATACTGTATATATACCTTTTAAGGTAGAAATGGATTAAAGTAATCAAATAAAACATAACATTGCATAAGTACAAATTAAATAAAGACGAATCATAATTGAAGTTACAGAAGCTATTGAGTCACAAGCAGTGAGTGATTTCCTTGACTTTTAACAGACAGCAGGAATATGCTGCTGTCGCTTTAAGAGGAATGAAACGGATCCAGTACACTGATACTGAACACATGCATTGTTTTTCGTCCGTTTCGTCCATTCACTTAAGACATAACCTACTATGTTTGTTAAGATACTCAACAAGAGGGGCATGTTGACCTACTTCGTGTGTGAATTTGTCCGTTTACGCGCTTCAAAGACAACTCGATATTTGCGCCATGTCTGAGACTTTCCTTATGCGCACTTCGGATCTTCTCACAGCGCGCAAGCGAGTTTTCTTGTGCATCATCTTGCACTTAAATGTTTAAATTGACAAGGCTTGAATGAGTTTAGTTTAAATAGCAAAATGTGCTGTTCAGGTCTCACCTGTACTCGCGCGCTCACAACACCCAGGTGATGACAGCATAAATGACTGATCATATTACAGCATACATCAATCCTATTGAAATTTGTCTACGTTATTTGATTTTTTGTAGGTATTAAATGTGTATCCATCGACAAACATACATTAGCTGAACTTTGTCAGTCTGTTTTACGCATTATAATTTTTAACGAACCATATTATAAATGCGTCGTCAGATTTAAGATGAGCCGCAAGCATGTTGGACCGTGTGCCGAACCGTTGGTGGAGAACCGTGCGGTTCAATTATTTACCGAGAACCGTTACACTCCTAGTACATTGACATTGAGCTTGGTATCGCAGTCTAAATTCAAAATATTGGAGAGACAAGTTTAGCTAAGTAACGGTTCTTCTCGCTTGGTTTCTTTTGCTTGTTATCAGAAATAATGTTTGTGAATGTGTATCGGAAGTTAAAGGAGAGGTTTCTTTCTACTTTTACACAAATGTAATATAAATCTTAGGGGTCCACAGAATGTGTCTGTGAAGTTTCACCTCAAAATACACCGCAGATCTTTTATTATACCATGCCCTAATTGCCCAGTTTTGCGTGTGAGGAGAAACGCGCTGTTTTGGTGTGTGTCTCTTTAAGTGCAAATGAGCTGCTAGTCTCCGCCCCCTTTTCACAGAACTCAGCCAGGGCTGAGAGCCTGTGCTTCCATCGACAAAAGAAGGGACACATAAAGCGAATGAGAAAGGCTGTTTCCGTCTTTAAACACCAAACACATTGTTTTCTAAAAGCGAACAGACTCCTAACAAAGGCGTCATGTTTTCTACATGCGAAATTACACATGTCAAACCGGTCGCGTGTTTACAGACCATATACACTGCTTTCTATAAGACAAACGCATCGCGTTTTCTCTAAGTGAAAGTAACGTTACACAGGACAATCCCATTGCGTGTTTACAAGCCATACACATTGCTTTCTTTGCGTGAACGTGAACAAACATTTCACAATGACGTTTTACCTACTTTTAAGTTGCCACAGGTCCCTGAGGTCTTACTTAAAAAATAACGGTACTTACAATGTCTTTATCTGCAGCTTTGCCTTGTTCAGTTTGGAGGATTTCCATTGAAAACAAAATAAATCCATTGCTCTCCTGTCAGGCTGGGAACAGTGTTCTGTGCTGCTCTGTGCAGCCAACAACAGAACACTTAGCATGCTTTGCTTACTTTTGCCATGGTGTAGGAACTAATTCACATATGTCGCTTGCGAAAACAAAAATGGCGGCAGCGCCATGGTGGACATGTTCAGAAAAGGGGGCGGTAATATTATAATAAGAACGACTACCTACGTCAGAAAGCGAGCAAAATCTGAACGGCTCGTTTTCTCATAGGCTTGCAGAGATAGGCTCACGTAAACAAAGTTACTGGATTGTCATTTTTCATGTTTTCTGAGTTGGCAGATGCACCAGACATTGAATACATAGCACTTAAACATTGAAAAAGTCAGATTTTCATGAAATGTCCCCTTTAAGGGCAGCCCACGAACGCGCGCGCACGCGCAGTAACGTTTGTTCATGTTGTCACTTTGAAACCGTATATATCAAACCACAGAAAATTATTTATACTCTATTCTTACCAAATATATTTAGTTCAATCCATTTTAAACCATTTTAAGTTTTTAGTTTAAAAATAAAAAGTACATTAAAAATAGTGTTTAAAACTTTCTCCTTACATAACCCCAATTCACAATAGTAATCTTATAATAATGATTTATAACATAAGATGTCAGGTATAATTACGCAGGTAATGTCGGTCTGACATCATTTCACTTGTGTAAAAAAACTACGTAAACTGCAATTTTATGTTTCTAACAGAGATGCCAACATAGAGGCAAAACTCACGTAAAAAAGTTATTTAAAAACTTGGGATGAGTCGAATAGTTGATTTAATTATAGAACATCGAATAGTGTGTGCGATTGTCGTCTAAAAATAAAAAACAAAAAAAACAATTATGTTTTCAGTGCTGATGCGGTGATGACTCGTTCATGTAACCAGAGGGTAGCGCTGCTAATAACGCACCTAAGCTGTCAACAGACAACTGAAGAAGTCTCACACTCGTTAACATTACGTAGGCTACGCACACTGTAAAATTGCGTGGCATATATGATAACTTGGGACGACGTTAAGTATGAGTTCTGTGAGGTTTCATTATCAGATCAACCAAGTTGAATGTTAGACGGGCAAAGCAAAAAACGGCACTCATCACTAAGATGATCGCTAAAGATATGCTTCCGATCAGCTGATAGCCTGATACTGTATGTGCCATCATTCAGGCTGTTCGTAATATGTTCTGTCATTTGGTTGTTTATTATATTCATATGTTTCAGCACGTTATCCTAAAATGACTATATGGCTTGAGTTAAGATAGCTTATTCCCTAATGAATTAAACAATTTGTCATCATACAGATGGAAAGCGTGAATGGTCTCTCTCCCTCTCTCTCTCGGTTTATGTGTTTGTAGCCTATACATGCGTGCGGGCAGCCTATATGCATGCATGCGGTGGAGGGGTGCGATTTTCAAAATATTTTCAAATAATTCCCAGCAAATATCGAATACTTTAAATGCCCATCCCTAGTAAAAACCCTGAATGCAATTTTCTTTATTACATTTTTTTATTTAAATTTAAGTTAACAGTTTAAGCAAAACATAACAAACGCAGAATTTCCATAACTTTAATTCCAATTAGGGCTGTAACAATAACAGATTTCTCTACACGGATATTGACACCAAAATAATTTAGAAAATATTATGATATCTATTGGGCGGAAAATATAAATCAGTCAACCAGTCAAATTTAACTTTGTTTATTTTGTGTTTTCTCTTTTTTGGGGCATTGAATCAAACTCAAAAAACAAGTGTAGAGAGAACATTTGTAACCATTGTAGCTGAGGGCTGTTCAACGATTAATCGCGATTAATTGCATCCAGAATAAAGGTTTTTGTTAACATAATATATGTCGACGACATAATATATGTCAGTGCACCGTCCATATTATTTTGTATTTATTATATTTAATAAAATATAATTTGTATATATTTAAGAAAAAATATAAAAGTAAATAAATGTAATAATTTTACACACTTTTATTCTGGATGCGATTAATCGTTGAACAGCCCTATGTAGCTCCTAATGTAAAATGGTGCCAAACCACCAACTACTATGTCAAGCAGATACTGGTGCTGGGTTATTTACAATCTTATCATACGAGTAGTATTATCAATAATCATGGTTATTAAATACAATATTATTACAGTTATTGACGATCCTGGTATATTGTGACCTCTAAATCTCAAAACTGTAGTGAGCCTACTGTACGTCATTCCAGACAAACTGATCGTTCAGGAACACAGATCTTTATATTTATGGAAGTCAGTGCTGGTCTCTCTCCAGCAGAGAGATCTGCAGTGATTAATATTTAAAAGCACTCTTCACACACACAAACACAACTGGTCTCAAGTTAGAGCACAAATTAATTATACAACACTGTCCAACACTGCCACTAGTGCTTTTACATAATTTATGTCTCAGCCACAAGAAAATTCATGTCCAGCTATTAACGCTTCACAAGCTGCCACTGTGTCAATCACGCTGATGGTAAACGCTCACCTTAACGCATACAGAACAGGTGATGTACTCGCAACGGTGGCTGGACGAAACTTCTAGGAGCAGCTGGGCAGCAGCCCGCCGGGGTACGAAATACGTGGCTGTAACACATTGGCCTCATTTAAGGCACTGAATGGAGTGCCTGCTGAAAAAACCTGTACGCCAAATGAAACACCAGCAGGCTTCCAAACGAGCTTGCTGAAACGCAGCTTCTATATTAGCATTCGACAGACAAACACGCTTTAGCAAATGGAAAAAATGCTGCATTGCTGGACGATGATAGATTTTATGAGGTAATTTATTTTGGCGGTAAAATTTACGCAGGCCAAATGTTATGCTCAGTTCCTGGTCCTTGAGCTTCGCCCGTGACCTCACCTCTGAGAACAAACCACAAGCAATGAGAGAACAAGACCGCCTGTGAAAACGACCAGATCCAGAGCTGGACACAACAACTATTATGCTGACACACTTAAAAATGCATGTTAACGCTCAGTGAAAGTCTGTAGTCAGATCTCTTGCAATATCACACCAAATATTTAAAGTTTTAAAGGGATAGTTTACCAAAAATAAAAATTCTGTCAACACTTTTTCATCTTCATTTCATTCAAACCTGTATGTAACTCTTTCTTCTGTGGAACACAAAAGAAGTTATATTGAAAAATGTCTCAGTTGTTTGGTTACCAATGTTCTTCAAACAGGTACGTCATACAGGTTCTGGCAGCAGTCAATTTAACCAAACTACTCATTCTTACCAGCTTTCCACTGGAACACTAAAATAACTGTTAGAATATATTTTCTGAGGCAGGAAAACAACTCGCATCAAGCCTCTGAAAGAGCTCAAAACCCAATAAAATCACAACTTGGTTTTCCCTTAGGAGTATTATAAAAGTCTCTGCTTTCCATCTGGATCAAAGTTCCGCAAAAAAAATGCTGTTAAACCTAATGCATGTTTGAAATAAATCTTATCAGCCCAGCAGATCTCAGCACGTCTGTCAACACAGCCCGTGTCAACAAGCATCCGGCAACAGCGGCGTATCGGTCGAACCGAGCGGTGGCGGACTCACCCTGAGGTCTCTAAAGGAAGTAAGAGATATGTTTATGAGCATGTCGGTGAGCAGACGGAAAAGTTTGCTTTGATTGCGGTTCTGGCCTACAGCCCATCTGCGTCCACTGAGCTCCCCTGGAAGCCGTGAACTTCCAGTTGCTCCCATAAAGTCCCATAGGAGGGAGCGCGACTGGCCACGAGAGGATTCCTTTCATCCGTATCCCCCCGGCTCTACCGACACCTCATTAAACTGACCCGGAGAACAGCAGGGAACGAGCAGAGAGGGATCGACCACAACATCATCAGCTGAACCGGGGAACTTTAGAACAAGTAGCAGTTGCACAGGGCAGTTCATTAGGGAGTCTCTTAAAAGAACGAGACGAAACAGTGTTTTAAGAGGGCGTGACATCATTTCCTGTAAAAGCCACAGCCCTGACAAAAAACAGGATGAAGGATGAAAGCGGCACCGTGGCTTTGATCCATCAGTGCAGGGTTAGCTGAGAGGGTTATCCGTACAAGAATACCAGAGTCAGGTTTGTACACCCTGACCACGACACCCTCAGCGGGTCTCTCAGCTCCGCCTGTCAGGAAGACGTATGCCTACGGCGCTGCGTTGCAGTGCGCCCCCGACGTGCCTTCTGACTGACAGCTTCTGGCTTCCTACCGCAAGCTGGCCGGGATAAAGGAGGAGTATGTCAGACGCATTAACAGCTCCTCGATTCAGCGGCTGTGGCCGGCACCTGCAACTGGTGATGGAGGTCTTGGGTGGGGGACGGTGCCCATAACTCTTTAACAGAGCCAGCCAAACACCTGCTGGACTCCACACGGCCTCCATTCATGAGGGTGAGTGGAAGCCCGACCCCTTACCGACCATATAACAAGCAATCTGTGGGGAAAACTCATCTGGGCGAGTGAAAGAACCTTCATTGAGGATAAACAAAAACAACATTTGTTGTTAACACTAAAACAGAGAGGTCAGAAGGCTAATTACTAAAGAAAAGGCCTTTTTGAAGATGATTAGAAAACCTGTAATGCCTTCTACCATTGAGTCACAAAGGCCTTTATAGAAACTCTAATTTAAAACACACAAGAGTTTCTTGCTCATGTTAAAACTGTTAACGCTCTCTTTAAAGGGATAGTTCATCCAAATATGAAAATTCAGTCATCATTTACTCGCCCTCAAGTTGTTCCCAACGTGTATGAATTTCTTTGTTCTACTGAACACAAAGAAAGATATTTGGAAGAATGTTAGCAATTTTCAGTTCTGGAGCATCACTGACTACCATAGTAGGAAAAATTAAAATGGTAGTCAAAGGTGCCCAAGAACTGTTTGCTTTCCTAAATTCTTCAAAATATCTCATTTTTTGTTCAACAGAACAAAAAAAAACAATATTTTTTTCTACTGTGGAGGTCAATGATGTCCTAGAACTGAAAATTGCTAACATTCTTTCAAATATCTTTCTTTGTGTTCATCAGAACAAAGAAACAAATACAGGTTTGGAACAACTTGAGGGTGAGTAAATGATGACAGAATTTTTATTTTAGGGTGAACTATACCTTTAATGCAATGACGAATCATTGGAGGTCTCTAGTCAATTCCAATTTTCCCTTAACTTTGCTACAAGTTACAGGTAAATAAACAGGTATCATCTGTGATCCCACCTGCAGGTGAATAAAATATATACAATAGTTCAAAAGTATAGAATCAGTTTCTTATTCTTTATATATCTATTAAAAAACACAAACACAAAAAAACACTGGGAATTATGTTGTGACTTGAAAATACAAAAATCAAAACTATGTTGCACTTTCAAGTTGCTAAGAATTTGTAGAAATGTTCTCTTGGCATTTTATCTTGAGATCATACCATGAGATGGTTTTTAATTTTCAGAAATATTTCAAAAACTTAATAAAAACATTAGTATTAGAGATGTACAATATATTATCGACCAATGCCATATCTGTATCTGCCAATAAATGTATGATACATTTTTTTGTTTTAATTTAATTGTATCGGTCGATAATAAAATCTGGCCAATATATTAAAGCTGTTTAAATGAATGGTTGAATGCTTTCTGTCTCGAGACCTGTTAGACTTGTGGTATAAATCAACATTATACCAGAAAAGTTTGAAGTTAGGAAAAAATTAGGAAAAGGGAGAACTAAATGTTGCCTTTTCTGTAGTCAATGTTTTAAAATAAAAGCAGTTGTCCACCTTCTGCCTTTTGTTTTAGGCTCAAAAAAAGTATATTAATATTAAGATACTGCATATGGGCCAGTATATCCATGATCGACTTCCATTGTTAAAGAATTATCAGTTATCGCCCAAAAATTGGGTGCATCCCTAATTTGTATTTTTTGCAATAAAAGTAATTAATAAGTTAACACAATATCTTAATATTTAGACATAAGGCTTCAGATCAAAATCAGTCAAGTGATTCTAAACATTTGAACGATAGTGTATAATTCTCATTTTATTGCCAGATCAGCGTTTTAACTAACACCACATTAACCTGCAAAATTATCCATACGTTCATATCTAGTTAATTCGGTAGAAAAATTTACAACGGCAAAGAGCAAATGTTTAAATACCTTTTCATGTAATATATAAATCTCTCTCTCTCAATCAATCAACAATAAAATAATAATCAACATCATACAAAATTTCCAAATCAGTCTAGATATGAGATATTTCTGCATATGTATGAGGTATATAATGGACATGAACGTTTGTCCAGACAGAGGAACGCTGCAGTCATGGGCCTGTCTCAGCCTCAGGACACTGCAGGCTACATTCTACACAATGCTACAGAGTCACATGGCGTCTGACCTCTCCAGCATGGCAGAACGCCCAGCACAGCAGAGGGAGGGACTTCAAAGCACATCTCCACACAGCAGATAATGAAGGCAGCTCCCGGAGAAATTGAATTCCTAACAACCACATCCTTACACACTACACTGACAGGGGAAAACAATGACTGCAGGGGGGGAACAGGTACAGCGATAAAGAGAACATCGAGAGAGAGAGAGAAATAGGCTCTGGGTTTGGATTGGATCCAGTTTAGACACTCTAGGAGTCTCTCTCGCCTGAGAAAAGCTTTGCAGCATATAAATATCACATTACCTCATGAGGAAACACAGTCATCAACTGCCCTCTAACCCGCACTAATGAGGACTGCCATCTGCTTTCTCATAAAAGCCACCTTAACTGTCCGCCATTTAAAAATTAAGGTTATTAATAAAAAACTATGAATCCCTCTTAATTACAACATTTTCTGTAGTTAAATCTCTAATTCTGAAGTGGCTGAAATTCATCTCCACGTATATTACTTTCCTTGCCAAACACAGTACAGTACGCTCTGTTTTAATGCGTCTAGTACAAATATGTAATCTAGATGTTTTATTGGTGGTGTAGCCGTCCTCTAGTGGCAATTTCACCTAGCAGCAGTGAAACGCTCGGCTAATGAGATCAAAGTCCCTTTAAAAGCCAGTCAGTTCACTTGGCAGTCCTCTTGGCGGTGACCCCAGGCAATATTTTCCATGTAGGCAGAAGTACAGCTCCTATCTAGCAAACGAAAAGGGGAAGAATGAAGGTCTAAGGCCGTGTTCACATTTGACTTCTCTTTAGACAAGAAAAAGTTGACAA
Source organism: Triplophysa rosa (assembly GCF_024868665.1). NCBI lineage: Eukaryota > Metazoa > Chordata > Actinopteri > Cypriniformes > Nemacheilidae > Triplophysa > Triplophysa rosa. The sequence continues at coordinate 32,397,339 of NC_079890.1, forward strand.
TGGTGCTTTTTTAGTAAAAAAAAATGCTAGCAGCATGGTTGTTACAAATAGCAGCCAGCAATTTTCAAAGATAGCATTTGTGCACGAAGGCAGCTTACAGAGACAGGCTTCATAGGCAGCGTAACAGAATTCTATTTGAATTATAAACAGAGAGCATCATTGCAATATCCAATCACATATTTAAAAACTACTTAAAAACTTTAAAATACTAATTTCTCGCTAGAAATGCAATCAAAAGTTATTGAAAGTGAAAATTCAACTTACATTTATACAAAACTATGCTCCAACGGGCGTTTCGGCCACAATTAAATTTTTTCGAGCTTGAGCCTTCTCGACCAATCACGCTCATCGCATGCTGTTATGGAAACGACAGGTCTGTCATTGGTTAGCTGTGAAAAAGGTGCTTGACGTAGGGCGTTTCTTTTTCAGAAAAGTTGAACTTTTTCAACCTCAAAAGACACTCCGAGCTGCAGAAAAAGATGCTGGCGCTGCAGTTTAAAAAAGCGCTCAGGACTTTGAAAACACGATTTACTCCATAGGATTACACCGCATCCTTACCAAACGCGTTGTGATGAGATTTCTGCGATAAGCAATTTGTTTGTCCATACTGAACGCAAAAATGGGGCGGGACGTGACAATCAATCACAACAACAATCCAAACAGTTTTTCTCTGTCCACGCACCCTCTCACGCTGCAGCTGAAGAGTGCACATATAGAGATGCGTGCGTCCTGTTCTCATGACTTCAGTGATGCCTCACCGGATGCTATGCTATCATTTCAGAATTTAAACGTATTTAATCAAACGTGTATAGCCTGTCCTCATCCAAAGTAAGTTTGCGCAGTGTTGAGATTTAGATCTCATTCATCGTAAAGCAGTAGCCTAGTTTCGGTTCACAAAGCGAACAATATTTGCATTGGAAAAAGATATGTCTGTAAGTTTATTTACTATCTGTAAGCGTTCATATTATGTGTTAACATAATATTGATTCTTGGAAGTTAAACTGTGATCGATATAATGATAATGAAAGAAAGTCCCATCGCATCACATGTACACCCATGTGCAGATCGCAGTGCACGTGTTTATATGTCGGCTATACCAAACGAATTAATGTGCAGTTAGTAATTTCATATCTTGTTTATTGCATTCCAATTTTTTTTTTAAAGAGAAAGCATCAATTCAATTCAATTCAATTCAATTTTATTTATATAGCGCTTTTCACAATGTGCATTGTTCCAAAGCAGCTATACAGGAGCAAATAACCTGTAAAGGTTATAGCCACGTCGCCAACACCTGTAAAATTGCGTTTTTCCATTTTAAGAATATATCTAAACTACGTCATATGCTGTCAATCTCAGATGCAGAGAAGTTAATTCATGCATTCATGACATCAAGACTAGATTACTGTAATGCACTGTTAGGTGGTTGCCCTGCAGGCTTATTACAAAAACTCCAATTGGTCCAAAACGCGGCAGCTCGAGTTCTTACACGTACAAAAAAGTATGAACATATTAGCCCGGTTCTGTCAACCTTGCACTGGTTACCTATAAAGCATCGCGTTAACTTTAAAATCTTGCTTATTACCTATAAAGCCTTACATGGTTTAGCTCCTCAGTACTTGAATGAACTCCTTTTGTATTACAGTCCTTCACGTGCATTACGCTCTCAGGCGTCCTGTCAGTTGGTAATACCTAGAATTTCAAAATCAAGTGCAGGTGGTAGATCCTTTTCCTATCTAGCGCCTAAACTTTGGAATAGTCTTCCCTGCACTGTCCGGGAGGCAGACACACTCTGTCAGTTTAAATCTAGACTAAAGACGCATCTTTTTAATCTTGCATACACTACTCTTCCATAATATAAATCTTCAGAGGGTTTAGGCTGCATTAGTTAGATCAACCGGAACCAAAAACACAACTGATGTACTTGTTGCATCAAAGAGTACAGAACAGTACTCTACTCTCAGCCAGTCTTGTCTCATTGTTCCAAGGTTACCACAGCGAGCAGGATGCAGTTCATGGCCTGACCTGATGGTAGAGCGGAGAATGGGAAGTGGGGACCTGACAAGAGCTGAGATGATAGAGCTGGATAAAGAAGGACGCGGTCTCTTGACATGTCTTCACCACAAAACTTCAAATGCTATTAGATTATTAATGATAATCTTAAACTATAATTTATTTTATTATTAAGTTTATTTATTTTATTTAGCCTTGTTGTGCAAGTTCTCTGGAGCTTGTGCAGAGGCAGCAGCTTTTGCCAGAGGGGAACTGGAATCCCCTGGTTGGGCCTGGGTTCTCCTGAGGTTTTTTTTCTCGATTAGAGTTTTGGGTTCCTCGCCACCGTTTGCATACTGTTTTTGCACTATCTGCCTGACCGGGGGGGCTGCTTTAGAATTTTAAAGTTTTACTTAATTAATATTGCATATAGGAATTTATTATCTGTTATATTTGACCTGTGCTTCTCTCTCCTTTATCCTAAATATCCTAAATGTGTGCTCTCACTGAGCGTGTGTGTGTGTGCGTACTTGTCTGTGTGACGTACGTGTGTGTGTGTGTGTTGTGTGTGTGTGCGTGCGCAGTGGGTCCGGTTGTGTGTGTGTGTGTGCGTGTTCTGTGTGTGGAGTGTTTTGTGTGTGGGTGTGTCTGTCTTCTGTGTTTTCAACCTTTTCTTGTTTTTGCAGGTACAACTTTGATTGTTTTGCTTGTAGTCAATGTGTCTCATGTGCAGCTGCTTTGTAACAATGAAAATTGTAAAAGCGCTATATAAATAAGTGAGTTGAGTTGAAAATAAGAAAAACACAGAAAGGTAAAACACAGCACAGTGCATGGTGTTTATAGACCAAGCAAGATCATTATAATAAATAATATCTAATAAATAAATGAATAAATAAATAAATGCAGTCTCCCGGTGAGCAAGCCAACACTGCACTGCTCTGCTGTGGCGAGGAACCCAAACTCCAATGTGAATAATGGAGAAAAAAAAACTAATAACATCAATAACAAGTAAAACTACACAGGATAAAAACAAGTATTTGTTTTTGTTTTCTTAAGTAGGGCTGCACGATAATTATTATATCCAATTGAAATCAAGCTGGCTGCGATATGCAATGTGTCGATATTTTTTTAATGCGTAGCTTGTCCGTGAAGCACGGCTCTGGGATCAGTAGGAAATGCTGCTCGATCTAAAAGCAGTGCGAGTTTGAGTCGCTTATAATGTGCATTTGAAAAAGCAACACCCGTCAAACATGATCATTATAAATATACTTTATTATCATAAAAATACCTGATGAGGCTTGAGTAACAGTGATAAAAACATGTCCATAGGCATTTCCTAGATTCTAGAACGTGTTATGGTCTTCTTCTGCAGTGCGTATTTGGAGTTTCCGCACGAGAGCGCCCTCTGGCTTTCGGATGCAGCAGCATTTTCCCGTACTTCACTCAAAAGCTGTGCATAAATCACGTGATATTTATCGTCGGTTTATCGTGACACTCTCAAACTATCTTCTTCAGAATATAGCATAGGGATGTAACGATTCACTCAGCTCACGATGCGATCGATTCACGATTCTGATCTCACGATGCGATTTATTCACGATTTTTTTAGAAATGAACTGAAATTAGAAATGAACAACTTCCCTTGCATTATTTCTTAAATGCTTCACGTTTCTTGTGATAAAATTATGTTTTATTTCAAATAACAAAACTAAACTGCAATTTTATAACAAATTAATAATAGAAAAAGTCTCTTTAATATAAACAAACTAATACTGTCTGTGCTTTTCTTGGATTTTTTTGCATTTAAGAAATATCAGCATCCACGTTTAGGTTTGCAGTGAAAAAGCGGCCCCTGCTGTTCAAAAATGTATTGCGATTCAGTTCAAGCCTCAACCGATTGAATCGTCGCTCATTATAACGATTTTCAACCGGCTCACGGTGAATCGTTACATCCCTAGTAACGCAAAGTTGTGAGGTACAGCATTCCTGGTTCATTTAGTGCGGAGTGATCAAACAGTTCATGAAGACGTTCAACGTCAGTTCCGTATGACCTTGGATTTCACTGGAATCAGCCAATCAGATTAGAACCAGTAGAGACTGATTATAATTTTTTATTATATTTGCATTATGTCACTAGATCCTCATAATAAATAAATAAAAAATAAAAAAATTAGATATAATCACACATTTGGACTTGAGACAAGAAAAGCTTTTGGCATTAATATTGGCAAATTTAGCGGCTCTATAATTTAGTTCCCAGGAACAGCTTTTAAACTGATTATGGTGCATTATCAAATTTATCTAGAAATATTAAAATTTTTAATTAAATTAGAATTGTATAGATATATGATAATAGGCTGTCAACGTTAACGCGTTAACGCATGCGATTAATTTTTTCAAATTAACGCGTGAGAAAATATTTATCGCAATTAACGCAGCATCCGTTTGTTTTGACATCCTTTGTCTAGCGTTACATTATGTAATCACGCTCTTATTCGTGTACAGGCTTTTAAACCACTTAAGCGCGATTTGAAACAGTTGCTTTGAGGCGTTCAATGAAGATAGACAGCTTCTAAACTGTGGGACGCGGCAAAACGCAACGCGAGGTCCAGTCTGGTGTAAACAGTCAGGGCTGAAGGCTGCGTCGGTGAATCTCTGTCAGACAGCGCATCCGTGTTAAGTTCTCTTTCGTGCTTGAATGGATAAAACCACACAAGATTATGTCAGAAAGCCCGTTTTGTCTAGCATTTTCTTAAGCACAGACTTCAAAGTGTAAAATAAAATCTTAAATGAATGCAAAGAGTTGTGAAAATGGGAGTGCGGTGACGGTCAGATCTGCGTACTGAGACAGCTCTTAAAGGGGCCCGTTCTTAAACGTGCTGCTGTGACTCCTGTCACTAATGTTAATCAAAGAACAAAATAAAAGAAGAAATCAATGTGATTTTATAGCTTTAATGAGAATTCTTCTGCATTTAATTTATAATTTAGCATTAAAGACTGTAAAGTGTCCTTCAATTTCCTACATGAGCTCTCAATTATACTGTTGAATGGCTATAATTAATGTTAAAATAATCAATTTAATAGAGACATCAGTTACAATACTAATATCAAAATGTTAGCTTTCATAAAATGATGCTGTTAAAGAAATATGTTGTTTCTACATCAATTTGAAGATTAAATGTGAAATTATTCAAATGTAAAAGTATATTTTAAAATATAATTGTTGTGTGCGATTAATCGTGATTAATCACAGAAAAAATGTGTGATTAATCCGATTAATTTTTTTAATCGATTGACAGCACTAATTATTACTAAAGATAAAAAAATAATCTTAAAACCATTGTCAAACAGTACTACCAATTTGCAACATTACTAATGCTTTTCTTAGTATTTTTGATCAAATAATACAGTATATCTGATATCACACCACATTATACAGCATTTACAAAAAATATATACAAAGCTACATTTGAACCTTCCTTGCTGGCATACCAAACCTAAACAATCTGCAGCGCAAGTGACTGCTTTTCAACCAATTAAAGCAATGCAGAGCCAAGCCCTTACATTTACATGCACACTCACTCACAGACTGCAAATGATGGAGTATTACAGCAACAGCACAGCTTCGGTGTGCCACAACAACCTGCCTATGCTCAATCAATACAGTTCAATACAACACTCGGCTACAGTGAAGGGGAAATTGTTTTGTTCTGCTCATATCCAGCGGAATAAAAAGTGCATCGTTGACAGACAAATAGCGGTGTCTGTAATCACCTCGACATGGCTGTGGACATCACGACACTGGGCGAACAGAGATCAACAGAATCAACCTAAACAGAATACGAGATGTAGAAATAAATGTCTACCAGAGGAAATTCTGTCTGGTAATCTCTTTCTTTCTAGTACGGGGGGGGGTGGGCTTGGGGGGGGTTGGATTGACTGGCTTTCGGCCAACAATGTGTTTCTTTTGTTTTGTTTGCTGCTTAATGGTTCGGTCTTAAAGCCAAGACTGAAAACAAAAAGAATACATGGTAAAATAGTAAGATAAATTCTGTTTTGGACATGAAAAACGAACACTGGTTAAGTGCCAAATGTAAGAATTTATTTTAGGAATTAAAGTCAGTGCACAATACATAAAGTAAGAATAAATTCAAACAGAAAGTGACACACTTTGCGATCAATAGTTACCATTAACTGATTTTCATGGAAATTGCTGTTTTATGACTACCAAGAAGTATTTACAACTACAAGTGAATTTTCTTAATTTTATCCCCAATACCATCTCACATGCACTACATAAGGAATACAAAAAGACTTAAGATGTGACGGTCCATATAATAAACATTAGATATGTAGAAAATGTACACAAGGCTCTCGTGCTCCTCAACCCAGCAACATAATTAAGATCCCCATCTCCGAAATAAAGCAGGAGGAGCGGCACAACAGATGATGCTGTTCTCCCGGTAATCCTGAAAGCGGGGGTCGTTGATCAATATCTCAATGCACTCTAACACTGCAAGACTGTTATAGTGCCACCAAACAGATGGGCTATGCTGTAAGCCTGTTTCTGAAAAAAAACCTGCCCCCACCACCCTTCTCTTTTCCTTCCCTCCCTCCAGGCTGCTTACCAAAGCCAGTCAAACCTTTATTCTTCAACAGGGAGGGGAACAAACTACAGTGGGAGAGGCCACATAGCCTGCGCTAATTCTCTTTGAGAGGGGATGGAGGACAACAGAATCGGGGATCCACGCTTCTCGCTGAGGCTTTTACCACAGGCTTCATTTATCCCTAGCCTCTCTCTCTCAATCCCTTTCCGCCCCCCTCCTGTTCCTCAAACTGGATTTATGGCCGGCCTCCGAGCTGTGAGCACTCAAAACAGAGGATGAAAAGCCTTCGCGCTGCACACTGCACCTCAAGCACGCGCTTTTATGACAACTCCGCAGGATCAGTGTGGAAAAGCCCTTGAAAACAGATGCTGGGCAAACAACACCCGAGTGGGAATTGTGAGGAATTTCAAGATTGCGGAAATCACTGGATTTCGAAAATGATTCGTATGCAGGAAATGCAATTTTTATTGCCTTTGCTGCTCTGAGGAGCCTGTTACCAAATAATGAGATCAGTTTAGATTCCAACAGAACAGATTTGTACAAATGTGCATTTACAAATGCAACAGATCTAATTTATATAGCTTTATATTAATAATGATATAATGCACCTAACTATAAATATATAAATGCAAAACATTTCTAGTAGGGGTGTGACGAGACATGATACTGAGTTCACGAGAACTATTTTTACATTTATTCAAAGAAATCCTCAATGATGAAATATATAGGGGAAAATAGTCTATTATTCACCTTAAAAACACAAAATGCAAAAAATGTAGGCATTATAAAATCAACATGTAAACTAGGGCTGAACAATTAATCGAAATCGAATCGCAATCGCGATGTGAGACGTTGCGATTTGCTAATCGCAAGAGGCTGCGATGTAGAAACGATGTGAAATATAGGAAACGCGTCTGTTCCAAGCCCGCTTTGAGTGGCATTCTTGCTAACCAACTGAGTGAGCGCACCTCCATTATGCCTAATCAGCACTGCCCCAGCCAACTGCGTAAACAAGTCATTAAAAAAACAAACAGAAAGCGGGAGAGAGAGAGTGTGTGTTATTATGGCATCTGCAGAGTCAGATCGATCATATTAGGCAAATAAATACTAAAGAACCATCCAATTCAGAAGACCGCACACACAGCCTGTCATACTCGCGCGACTCTTCCCCGCGTTGCACGTCTCGCGGACGAGCCGTTTAAACTTGATGCGCACACATAGCCTGTTTCATACTTGCGCGTCTCTGCCCCGCGTTGCGCGTCTCGTGGACGAGCCGTTTAAACTTGAAGCGCACACACAGCCTGTTGCCTTGACGCACGCGCGCACCCTGTGTTAACTCACGCCTAGCTCCGCGTTTCAAACAAATGTAAATTCTATCTAACTGTTTTGCTAATTTCACTTGGATGAAATTAAACATTCAGCACATTTTCTACTAGTTTTAAAAAATCCCACATACTTAAAAAATAATAAATCAGCCTATGTAACCTATGAACTATTTTAATAATTCACTAACACAATAGAAAATGTTATGGATTTAAGGGTTACAATGGGAGTTGTATTTGTTTTAATGGAAACTATAATAGTGTACACTGGTATTTGGATTCTATTGGTGTGATGTAATCTTGAAGCTGGGAACCAATTGAACAACAGTAAGCCCTATTTGAATAATGCCCAAAACACACTACAAAAATGAATTTTGTAATGGTTTTAATGGAAACAATTAGAATTTCTGTAATGTTTTTTTTGTTGTTTTCTTTCAGCAGGGTAATTATACCCATACTGTGCTCCACACAACAATATTGAGCTGAAGCTTGAACTAGAAAAGTTAAAATCGCAAATCAAATCGCAATCGCAATGTCTGTCAAAAAAAATCGCAATTAGATATTTTCCCCAAATCGCACAGCCCTAATGTAAACACTGCAAAATGTTTAATCACAAACTCAACTGACAGGCAGTAATTGTACAAAAAGTATGCTTTGTTTTCTTAACAGGTGCAGCTTTAGTAAAGAGCTGTGGTAGTTTTCTCTGTATGCTTTTGCATAGTACTGGTTAGTTAGCAGAGGTGGCAATCATATCACACTGTCAATCCTCCTTCCTCCACTGACTGAAACCTCATAGCCTTCAGAGAAACAGTTAAAACTACATAAACACATCATGTTTTATGCCAACATTGCACATATGTAAGAGACAGATGATCCATTTTTGAAAAGGTTTGCCTGTGAATGTATTTAAAATAACGTAATATGAACTAGCAATTCGCGGCAGTCACGTTTGTCCAGTTCATTTTCAAAGGGATACATGCGGTAAGCAGCAAAACGCGGTCCGCTAGCGGTGCTCGTGCATCCAAAATCCTGCAACTTCCACAGGCATTGCTCTTAGCGGCAGGCGCAGCTGAAGATAAAAATATTTTATCTTTTTGTGAACGGCAGCGGCAATTCCACCGCGTACTGTGTGAATCCACCATAAACACTAGTGCGAAAGACGCTCGCGAATGTTGAAAGCGTTAGTCTAGCGCGTTTACATGAAAATAGTGAGAAATGGTGGGAAAGTAGCGCTGCTGGATGGAAAATCACGTTGTCTTTATGAATGGCCAGGCCAGTCACTGTAGCTCACAGCACGTACATACTTTGTGCAGTTATTAGCGTGTTCTACAGTAACGAAAACAGGGCGCACCACAACAAAATGTGCACTCACACAAATGCTCCCAAATATATTTTGAGGTCACAGGTAAAATATAGGGAACATACTGTATGTGACTAAAATGGTCGCAATTACGAGCCCAGCACTACATCATGCCAATTGTGTGAGGATATTGACACAATTTCTAGCAATTTTTTATGCATTCTTCCAATTTGTTTTTACATTTAAGCATCTAACGGACACTTTCATCCAAAGTGACTTCATCTTTGGAAGGCAATACAAAGTTTAAACTATCTAACATGTTTTTATTTTTCTGAATTCAATAACACCGTGTCAACACAATGTCATTTTAACTATACCAACAATTCAATTCGGATGAAATTTATGACCTTAGGTCCAGTTAGTGCTTTAAATTTACACACTCAAGAACTCAAATTTTGAAGCCAAAAGTTCTTAAAAAATGTGGTTCAGAGAGTGGTTGTAAATAAGAACTGGATTTAGGTTCCTAACCCTAAACAACACGAACAAAAGAACACATTCCTGTCAGACTCCACATCCAATTATTACCATCGGCTGAAAAACAGCGAGGGAGCGAATGTTTTTTCTGGTTGTCCAACAGCGAGAAGTCTCTCAGAGTCGTTCCCCATAATCACCCTGTGAGTGATCTAAAGAAGAGCAATTACATTTCATCAGCGCTATTTATACATCAGCGGAAAACGAGTGTGCATAATTTAGACACCAGTGTCTGTGTCAATATCTCATTAAAGCTAATGAGAGTAAGAGGGTGTGGGAACGCTAGCGGTGACTGTCACAGATGTTTGTGCTGTCAGTTTAAGCTCCAAATAAAACAAGAGACAATAGAGGGGCCACTAGCGCCCATGATCACACTCGCATACTTCCATAAGATCTACATACAATAAAACAGAAACCAAGCACCAGTTTTAAATGTTCAACACATTTTTTGCATGCGCTGTGTATTAGATGGTCTGTGAATGCTCTGGGCGTGTGCCATTGGAAGTTAAGGCTACGTTGAAAAAAACAGAGTGTTTTTGGAAAGATGAAATTGTACAGGGAAAGATCCAGATGTTAAAGGAATGTTCTGGATTCTGCACTGACAGCGTTCAAATCATCCCTATGTATGGGCCAAGGCACTAGAACAACATGAGTTTCTAAAGAATTTCCAGAGGTGTTACATTAAAAGAGAGTTAAACTAGGAAAGAAACAAGAACATTCCATTAATGTCTTAAGTTTGACCAGAACGTGATGCTAGAGTCATGGATTCCGTTCTAAAAGAATGTATGGACCAAATGTGGATATCTTATGGGATAGTTCACCCAAAAATACAAATTATTTCATTATTCCAAACCTGACCGATTTTTAAGAACACAAAAGATATTTTAAGAAACATTGGTAACGAAACAACATCGACATCCATTGCATGGACACAAAACCACCGAGACATTTCACAAAATATCTTCTTTTGTGTTCCACAGCAGAAAGAGTTGCATACAGGTTTGGAACGACACAAAGGTTAATAAATGATGACCGAATTTTTAGAATTCCCTTTAAATGCATCGTAAGACCCTTTAAAAGCGCAATGCATTTTACGTTACAAATCTAATGCATGCACTTGGAAATATCACCTAAAACGTTCACCTCCCTATGTAAAAGCAGATCTCTGGCTTTAAGGTGAACTTCACCAAAGGTGTTTGACTCATAAAGGAGTAGATCACTTCAAAATTTGCCCCCATTCACTTTCCATAGTAATTTTAAAGTGAACTAATCCTTTAAGAAGCACCGAGGCAGACTTTGTGAGGTTAAAGTAGACAATGTGTCTGATGCACACACAGACATTTAAACGGGATGAAAGAGAAAAGATTACAGCTCTCTGTAATAGACTTCATTGATTTATAATTAATCAAGGACAGAGCGGGGCAGCAATATTCCACCTGGACATAATCCCCTTTAAATTATCCGCTTGACATAATAAACACAATATGGATGTTCGCTTCCAACATACAGGGACTGTATCAATGTTAGAAGTGTCTATTCTGACAGTAATTACACGACATGAATTAGTACAGAAAGATATTGGGTTTTCACTTCACTGTGGCAGTCAAAATGGCAGTACTAAACTGAGGTTAATGGTGAGAGCCAATGGTGTGTTGCGCCCTCTGTAGGCTGACATCAAAACTCCATTAAAACCAGCTTCACTTGTGTGCATTTTGAAGCCATTGGCATCTATATGCTAGTGTAATTTAAAACTGTGACAAAATAAATGCATGTAAATACACACATTCCCTTCTGCATTTATTAATCTTAGTACTGTACATATATATTTCAACATTTACTAATACATAGGTAAAGTTAGCAATATTTAATGCGAAATGAACAAGGATTAATAAATGCTGTAAAATTGTGTTATTGTTCGTTTATCTGAGCTAATGCATTCATGAATGTTACTGAAAAGAACCTCACTGTAAATGTTTTACTACTAAATTTGACATAAAATGTGTAATTCCTATATAAATTAATATGAAATTTTGCGGTCATAAAAATATGCTTCGTTCCTATTAATGCACACTATATGATTGTGTTATATTTTTCTTTTGATCGTGACTGAAATGTGAACCTAAATCATTTGTTAATGAGTTTGCCCGACTGCTGCAGTAGAGAAGAGCTCATGCAGACAGTGATACAGCAGCAGCAATTACACCTCTATTACATGCAGTCTGCCATGCAGGGAGAAGAGGAAATGAGGCAGGAAGTGTGCTGTAGGCTACAGAAGAAGACAGCAGGCAAAGCGGTGGCAGACAAAGAGAGGAATGTATGCCAGAATACAGCTGCGTGCTGCTCAGTTTTAATGCACCGTGAGCAGTAATGTTTTGAGGATGCTCGAGAGTCGAGATGTCGCTTTATATAAACTGTAGGCAGTATTTACACTTCTAACATTTAAAAACACCAAGATAGAACTAAATAGAATAGAATGCAAGAGTATCAAGACGCTTTCCTTACAATGTAATTACTAACTTGAACATTAAATATTGAAACAATGTTCATGGCACAAACCGACACCAGAACAAGCAAAGACGTTCAACAGATGCATGAGTACATACGTAGACCAACAATTAAAAAACACAGCGCAACAGCTCAAATCACCAAACTTTCAATAAAAAACCAATGCCAAAAAAAGAACACTGTTGAACGCTAACTGTGGTCTAATGAAAGCGAATGTTTTGTATAGACGTTTCAAAGCAACATAAACAAACGTTACTGTGCAATAGGGCTGTGCAAAAATATAGTTACATGTAACTATCGCAATATTTTTTTTTTCGTTAGTGTATCGATAGTGATACCTCTACTATCGATATTTTTTTTTAAATCATGTCATATACATACGGCCAAAAGGAGGTGGAAGCGAGCATGGCGAAAAACATAAGAACGCTTGGAGCTCTCAGAGCTGATGTGTGGGTTTGCTTTGGTTTTCAAAATAAGTCATGGAGTAATGAGTTATATAAAATAATGCTGTTTGTAGGCTTCGCAAGTCATGACACAAGTCACTTGGCTACTGCAGTGCATTAGACAAAAAGTTTATTAAGAAAAGTAACAATGACATTTATTGTGCTTTCACGGATGTGACACCAGCACATTTACAGCACGGATGAAGCAGGGGTTTTATACTGCCCATGATCAGTGTTTTAACTGTAATACACCACAACAGCCAAGTGACTTGCGTGAGCCACCTTATTCCCCTGAGCTACCCACATGAGGGGCGCAATCCACAGTTTGAGAACCCAAACCTCTGATCTAAAGGTCCATGCATCGCACATCATGGCCACTCTGCAGAGGTAAGGGATGGTTTTACACTTATCCTTACAGAAAACCCCCGGTGGTGCAAAGCATAATGTATTTCTAGCTCTAATTTTTACATTTTCTATTTAAAGTAATGCAAAATATCGCAAATGTGTATCGTATCGAAATACATAGCAATATATTGTATCGTGACCCATCTATCGTGATATGTATCGTATCGGGAGGCACTTGCCAATACAAGTGCACAATACTGTGCATGCTCGCTTTTGTGGCCCGAACTTAACTTCCGGTACACATCCGCAAAGAATAGAGTCCCTGTAGATTATTTCTGATAACAAGCAAAAGAAATAACAAGTAAATTACATTGACTAGAAGGTTAAAGGATTGTCTAGCCAGTTTTATTTTGGGTTACCAGTAGAAGAACCTTGGTTACTTGGTTAAACTTAAATGCGACCCATTACATGACCCTTTCAACAAATTGTTTATTTAATAAACATTTTATACAAAAAAATTTAATAAAATATAAATAATTATATAATTAGCCACTTGCCAGACCGATCAACAAACACAGACCGGAAGTTAACTTCGAGCCAGATGAACTTCGAGCTACAGACGATGAATCAGTCTATAGATGGATGGATGGATGGATGAATGGATGGATGGATGAAAAGAGACACTGACCTGCTCTCTGAACTGTTCCTGAGGAAGGCAATCTGTGACGTTGACACAGCCGAGCAGGCAGCCTGTAGGATACTCACATGGAAACTGAGGCTCTGCACAATAAAATATAAATAAAACAAAAAAATCACTGACTGCACCATGTACCATCTTGTGAGATCTAGCAGCTTTAGACAGTAATGGCCAAAATGTTTGGACAACAAACTCACCCTGTTTATCAATGTGGCGGTACATGGCCTCTACCTGCGCTATGTCTTGAGGTGAGGGTCTGTTAGCAGCGGCCGCGATCCACAGGCGCCCCCTATGGGATGTGTACCACGTTCTGCCTTCCACCCTACACAAACAATGTGTTTGCTAGACTTACAGCTCTGTGTATATACAGTATGTTTGTGTTTAACTGATCTGTACCTTTTGATGCCTTTGACAAGCAGAGAAGCCCATGGCTGATGCATGCTGAGACACCAACCACCATCTGAGATCTCCTGCAGCTCTCTATCTTGCAGTCTCAGTCGACTGCGCTCAGTTTCCTGGGCACTGCTAACAGTTTTTGATGTAGACTTTCTCGAGGAGCTACCACCACCCACATCAACCCACTGATACAACGTAAAAACACAAACATTACCCTCTTCAGAGCCATTTTTGATGTGATTTTTACTCAACCCTTTTACCATGTGTCCCAGCAGAGTAAGCACAAATATATAACAGATATTTCATACTCTTAGTCATACATTTTTTGTGAAATGTTTGATAAAGTGTGCTTGTGGGTTTTTTGTAATGCCGAACGGTTTGATATTTTATTAAGTGATGACATTCAAACAGTTTTATGTGTAGCTAATAAGCGTTTATATACGTTTTGCTTTCCAAAGACTATAAGCTCTTTGTTAGCACCCACCTCTGGTGCCGGCTGCCCGATGTTAGGGTTAACCAGCTCTCTGAGGTGTTGTCGATCAGTGGAAACAGACTTCTTTGTCGTATGTCCAAAAGAACCAGAGTTGATGGCATTGACGGTATCATCAAACCTGTTACAACCAAAATAACCGTTTAATTTGCATTTACGCATTTTATTTTTTATACAAAGCGAGTTACATTGCATTCAAGCTACACTTTTTTTTGGCGTGTTCCCTGGAAATCAAATTCAGAACCTGAGGAATAAACATGACGTTATTAATACAATAATGCTCTGCAGATTAAGCAACAGGAACAAACAATGCAATGCATCGTTAACAGAATCAGGTACTGTAGGTTCTTACTTCTGGTAGTAAGGAGTCAAATTCTCCCCCTCGTCCAGCACTCGTCTCCCAGCGAAGTCAAGTGTAATCTTTCGATCTTTGCGAGATGCGTGTCGAAGCTCCCGGAGCTCCTCCTCTCGTTTGCGTAATGCATCACGCTCACATGGAGACAGCCAATGGTTGGAGTCCGTTGCGAAGTAATCTGACTCATCATCCAAAACTTGTGTTCTCGTAACGCTGAAGGAAAGAGTAGAGTCTAGTCAACTGTGCAACATCCACTTGACATGACATAAAAGCCCACCAATCATGGGCCATTTACATGGTTAGTTAAAGTAGCACTGGTAGTTCCATGCTATACTGTTTGAGCTACATGAATTCAATCTTTTTAAATGATATTTAGGGCCTATTCATAAATTTCAAGCACTATACAAATGTGATCAAGGATAACTTATTTACTTAACGTGGACCAACATAATTCGAAAGCTTAAAGTCAGTTAATCACATTTTGTAGTTTTTTGAAAGTTATTCCCATTATTTGTGCAATTGCGATCAGATGGTTAGTGAATAGTTCAAAGGGGCTGAAGATATGACTCGGTTAACCCAAGCGATTAGTTCCATAGTCAGTGTATTTGGACAGACACAGACACACCTGTTCCTGTCAAACTCTAGAAGTTTGTCTTTATGCTGTACAGCTTTCTCCAGTCCTGCTTTTATTTTGGCCTCTTGGTGGGGCAGAGAGTCCCGCTCAGACCCCTCTGTGGTACAATAACAAACAAAGAAATGTTTTATAACTGAATAGGCTGTTGCATCATATCAAATACAAGAAATGAACAATAGTTTCCTATTTCTCACCTCCCATGAGTTTTTTACGAAGCTTTTGACTTTTGTTGGAGTCTCGTTGCAGGATTTCTTGCTCCTCATTAGTGCAGACCTGAAATGTTTGTGAAAGGTCTTAAATTCACATTCACGTAAAATGTTGCATTGCAAATATCAGTCCTTAAAAATAGGTTTGTATTCATCTTCTCAAATAACCCCATGCAATATACAGTAGAATTTCTTTCTGATTGTGCAATAAAGTATGACCTGGAAATGTTTATCCTTTGGGCGTTTTGGACACAAGGGTGAACTACCACTCGCTGACAAGCAGGCGGTATTAACAAATGATGTCAAGAATAAAAATAATGGGTTGACTTTTATTCATTTTTGAGGCAACAGAGATCAAGCTCACCAGACTGCCACAAAACAAGCATGGACCGGACCCTTCCTGCTCGCACACAATCCGGCCACAGCTCAGACAGTTGTTGATGAGTTTGTGTTTCTGAGCAAGACAATCACAGGGCTGACGGCCGGGCAGCAAAACAGCCAGCTTGTCTCGACCCTCTTTGGCATAGAGATTCACAAACTTGCTCTTCTTTTTCACTGAAGCTGGACTGCTGTTCTCCTGTGCCTAACAAGGGCAAAGCTCTGTGTAACTCCATCTGCCCACTAAGACTTAATGAAAGACTTTTTCAATGTTTGTCGTACCTTCATCAGGTCAATAGGAGTTTTCACAGGCTCTGGTTCTGGTTGAGAGACACTTATGATCTCCTGCCTGTTTCTTCCCTTTCGCTTTGATTTCTTCTGAGTGTCTTTACAGGTTGTGTCAAGACCATCTGCATAGAGTAGAGATTTTCATAAAATATTGCTTTTCAAAAATTAATATCAATGCATGTACAATCCATGTTTAAACATTCAGTTGAAAACGTATTATTCTTTGTAATTGTTTGTATGTTTGTAATTATGGCCAGTATTATACATCTAATACTATATATCTGGATATGAAACAATGAGCCCAGCATTAATGAACAAACAATGACATATTCATAAACATTTATATTACATTAGAAAATTCACATTAGCATTTGGGAGGGGGTTTTATTTAAAGTGACAGTGCAGTCGATTTGTAAATTTGATCAGTATGAGTGTTCCCTGGATATCAAACCCACGATCTGCTCTACCAAATGAGCTACAGGCTCAACAACAACAAACCTATAATGTTCCCTATAATATAAGAGGATGTATAGTCACTAGTATAGTGTACACTGCTAATTCCTTGAGCCCCAGACTGAATCTGTGTCTGAAATTTAGAAGAGACAACATGTGTGTGTATTTACCCATCGCTGCATCCTTTCTGGGGATAAGCCCTGAAACATCAGGTGCTGGAGACCGACAACTCTGCCATCTCTGCACCAGCTCCTCTATGAATTCCTTCTTCTTTCCTTCTGTTCCTTGTAAGAGATCTTCAACATACTCCACAATTTCATCTGCATTCTCAATGGAAATGATGTACCTGAAACAACATGGTTTAGCTGGTATTACACAACACTCACTTCTAAACAAAACATCACAAAACCTTAAAGTAGAATTTTATAGGACGTAAATTACATGAAGTAGACAGTATTGTAGTGTACCAATGTACCAATATAATTATATTGCTTGCTTATTGTAGGTTTAGTTGTATGAAAGTACGTAGCTCCTATGTGAATCATATGGGCCTGTTTGACTATAATGTACATAAAAAAGGAAATATTATGCTTTCCTCACAAATAAAAACTCAGATATACATATATTTAAATATTTTATTTTGCATTGACATGGTATAATGTAAAAACATAACGTTACTTTTCGAAAATTTTAGTTCGTGGTTGAGGCCCACAATCAATTAATCATTTATTTTTGACTAGGTTGACATTAAACATAACGACTTTCCCATCGATAGCTCTGTGCTTTTGTCCCTGTGTATAGCGTAAACTTTCTGTCGTGTTAGCTATAATATATATTCATTTAACGTTAACTGTATTTCGAAACAGTTGTCAACAAACAAGCTTGCGAACATTTCACTCAAAAACGTAGCATTCATTATAAAATATACTTACTGCACAATGTCATCGCTTGCCTCCAAACCGAAACTATTCTTTAATTTATCGACAGTCCATCGGAGTAAAGAGTCAGTCATAATGATGTTAATAAAGCGATGAGACCCAACATACACACGCTCTGCTGCTCAGTTCATTGAGACTTCCGGCATTTGTATTTTTCAAAATAAAAGTCCACATGCTCTTGAGGGAAATGAGTATAAAAAGTGTACAAAAAAAATTTAAATACCAAAAGCATAAAAGTAAATGTAAAATAATTAGACATCATTAGACATGCCGCCGAGCGCCAGAATGAGGAATAAATAAAGTGAAAAAAAACCCAGCATGAAATAATATCCTTCCTGTTTAGACAACAACTTTAATTCTATGACCTGTCCATAACAATAGTTATGGTCCCAGTTGTTCTAATCTCAAATTTGACGTTTTTAGGATTATTATAATTAATAATAATAAAAAGCTAAGATATAAAAACTATTGCATTGACAGTCATTCATTGGACGATTTACCCCAAAAAAGCTTGTCATTTACAGCACAATTTGAAAACCAATGCTGTGTAGAGAACTAGATAAATCACAGAAAAAGATTACAGAGAGAGAGATTACAGTACATGAATAAATTATGTCAAATCAGTTTTGTCATACAAATATATGTTTAATTGAAGAAAATTGCTCTGAAATGATCACCTTCACAATATTTTCAAGCTAACACTAAAATAATTTGCATAATTTAATTAATCTGCATAAAATGAATGCATAAAAATCTGCAACAAATGTAATCTTATTATGACAGACTATATTAAAGCAAGATACAAAAATGCAGAAATTATACAATCAATGGTGTATGCTGTTCCTTTTGTAAAGTAAATAAGAAAACTTTGTAAATAAATGTTAGCACTTAGAAAATATATAAAAGAACACTGTCCCGTCTCTGCTGCACAATAATTCATCAAATAGGATGACGATGACAATACACTACATAGAATAACTAGTACATCAATGCTCATAACAGATATGGTGAGGCCGCTATTAAAGCCTGGGTGTGTGATTGATTTCTGAGCCATTAGCATTGACAAATGGAACTCTCCCCCGAAGATGTGGTCTGACAAACTGAAGCCACTGAAGCCACTTTTAGTTAATGTTCATATGTCGAGCTGGTGGAGAATATTAAATAAATACAGCCTAACAGAGATGCACTGATGGCCACAGTGTTTTGAGGGAATCACCATGCAAATGACTACAAATGAACAGTGTTTGCACATTAAACTGGGATAGGAAAACATACACAAAAAATATGCATCCTTCTGCATTTTCGTCAAATTTAATGTGACGTTTCCAGAACAATATTAGAGTTATTATCTGCTCATTAAATCAGTTTCACTAAAAGGAACAGTTAACCCAGATGTTCTGTCACTGTTTACTTTAAATTCACCTCGTGTCAATTGAATGACTAGTTATTGTTTTGTTTCTTCATCCCTATTCACTGGAATTGCATGAAAAATGTGACAATTCTTCCAAACATATCCGCGTGTTCCACAGAAGAAAGTGAGGTTTGGAAACCCACGAGGGTGGGTAAATGACAAAACTTCTATTTTTGAGTAAAATGTTCCTTTAAGAGGCTCTATGAAATAAAAACTACATACAGAGTGTAAAACGTCCTCAGGTGAAGAAATCTTTAGATATGGCCTCTACAAAGTTAGGAGCAGACATTAAGATCCCGATGGTACAGAGGATAGTGAAAATGGAAAATGCCATGAGACAAAGACGATCAATGACCGAAGCGGCAAACTTCCACTCGTTACACAAATTCTCCTCCTCATCTTGATCCCTGAAGCGTTTGGCAATGTACCGGACCTCATCCAAGACTTTAGACAGTTCAGAGTCTCCAGGACCGCTGCTAACAGAGGACGCCTGGGCCCCGGGGAGCAGCACGTCCTCCTCGCCTGTGCCGACGAGTCGGCTGCAGATGACCCCGGAGTCCGGTGAAGTGGCGTAGTGAATCGTGTCCATTCCGCGGAAGCCAATGTACAGCAGGTTTCTGTTAGCGGACTGTGCCGCTCCAGTGCTGACGTTTAGATCCACGCTGGACAGGCTGCTGCGTGGCTGTTTGTTGTGGCAGGCCGAGCGGACCCTGTCTTCTCCGGGTCTCTTCATCCTTAAGAACCACGCGCACCAGTTCAACAGCACCACACGTGTCTATAGAGCAAAACAAATCAAGAAAAACACCACGACAAACAAACAAACAAAAAACTGTAGCAGTTTCAAGCATTTGTCACTTTAGTTTTGGTATTAAATACGTTGGCTGTTTGCCTATGTTCAGTACAGAAGCCCTCCAGGAGAGACTCTGCAATGCAGTTTGTCAACTACTTACAATGTGTTTTAGTGATTAACAGTGTAATGATGCACGCATGCAATGCACGCAGAATGCAGTCAGTGTTTCAATTCAGCCAGATTACTTGAAATGTTGAGAAGAAATAAAAGCTTCACCCATTTTGGCATCTTGCCTCCATCAGGGTCGTGATAATGGTACTGCAGTACCCAGACTGTGGCTATCACAGATAGCCCAACAATAACCATGGTGGTGGCAAAATATTGGGCTGAGGAGAGAAAAGAGATACTATACAGTAGATAAGACATACTGACCAATAAAAAAGCATAACAGGTTAGACTTACCGATTAAAGGCACAGAGTCTGATGTTGCTGGCATTATTTCTGCTACCAGAAGCATGAAAACTGTCAGCGAGAGCAGGACTGTGATCCCTGAGGGAAAAATAAACTTTTTGAGCCGCACAATCCCTCATGCGTGATATAACTGGAGTGTGTGTATGCAGAGAGTGAGCCCAGCGTTTCCATACAGAACATTGTCTATTTCTCCTGTACACACCAGGATCTGAATCTTAAATACGCCGGCCTTGTTCTGTCCACAAGTTTACCCTAACCTTGTGCTCCATCCCGAACGTGTAACACAGGAGACTTATTCATTTAATGACTATGAAACAAGCCAGTTCCCTAATTACTTAAGAAAATAAGAAGTACCATTTAACCCAAATGTATCAGACACAGTCAGTTAATCCCTGGCATTTAAAGTATTGATCTTGAGGCTCAAAGACACGGTCAATGACTCAGAGTGTGGAGCGTACCGCTGGCAGCCTCATCTCCTTAATACCATTTAGAAGGGAAAAAATGAAATAATAAATTGTGCTCTGTTGTGATTTCAGGTCTAGTCTCTTCCAAGCGGCTCCATTTGGAACTGTGACAGCATCCTCTAAATCCAGAGAACACACGGGCGTTCGGCCTTCAGCGCTCTCAGGCCGCATTAATCACTGACGGCATCTTTGGCAAGCCATTAATCTAACTACATGCCACTTACAGTTGCTTAAATGAGCGTCTGCATAAATTGTGCGCGTGGGCTCGCTGTGCCGAAGAGAATTTCATATGCTGTCGATTAAAATGTGTATATTTTACCTATTCAGCAAAAAAGGTGTGACAGGTGCACTGTGGAGGCAAAAGTAATATATTTTATAATGCCGAACTTGACATTTATGCACTTTGTGTAAGGGCTAGAGGGAGGCTGCGAAAGTGAGTTTTCGCAATAAACCCTTTTGATGATGCATGTGATTTAAGTTTAAATACAAAAGTTAATAAGCAAAAACAGATGTACTGTAAGTATGACAATTATATGTTGATTTTCGTTTCTTTAAGTATCCTGGCCTGTAACGCTCTCTTTAGCAGGTACACACATTAAGAAAGATTTACAAACATGTTGTAATGTTATTGTAGATGTTATTGCAAAAAACCTGTAGTTGTTATGGTAGTAATTTGTGTATGTATCCTCATTAAAATTGAGCTTTTTTAATGCCGTGCGAATAGAAACTGGTCAGGAGATGAACATACCCTAGTGAAAAATAAATATACAAAAACGTGTTTGAAATACATTTATTTCATGCTAAGTATACTAAGTGTACATGCTAAGTGTACTTTTGGGATTGTGTAGCCTACTAAATTGTTACACCTAAAGTGTGCAAATTGTAACTACTAATTTGCACTTAAAATGCACTTAAATTGCACTTAAATTGTGTGAAGTAGTGCTAAACTAAAAGTAGAAGTGTGGAACTAAAGTGACATTAAAACACATTTAAGGCTTAATATTAGGAAATGTGCATCCTGTACAAGCAGTACTGCAAATAAAGTTTAATTAGAATTTTATATAAGTAGTCTTAAAGGTGCAGTTTGTAAAAACCACCGCTAGAGGGCGCACGATCAAAACAACAACAATGCCGTAGCTTGATGACACTGTGAAGGAGCGTGGAATGATGGGATCTGTTGTCTTCAACTCAACCGCTGATGGCCATCAAACAGATGGGAAAGAGAAATCATGTTAGAGGATGAGGTAAAGTTTTATAAATGTTGCGAATAATTGTGGTCCATAAATAAGTTACTGCTCGAAAAAAGCTAGTGGCTTGCTAGACGCTAGACACTACTTCCGCATTTGTCCACGACACTGTTGGCGGTAATAAAGGGTAACGTGGATATGACGCCATTGACAGGCGACTGCACAGTCCCGTGTCACTGTGTCACAATGGCGATTTGCTCATGATTTACAAGTAGTTGGAAACGTTTGAGATATTGTAAGTACTCAACTGAACAAAATATATAACACTAGCCTAGTGGTTTTTGGATATTTTACTGCAAAATTGTTACAAACTGCACCTTTAAGCGACATATCAGTAAATACAGTAACTTCATATATTTAAACTATACTTAGTAAGGAATGTATTTAAAATGCATTGCTTTTTCGCAAGGGTAGTCAAGGAATCCAACAGCTGACAACACAATGATGACAAAGACATTTGCACTCACCAAGAGAGATTTTCTCTCCTGAGTCAGCAGGCAACAGGAAGACCAGCAGAGCCAGAGTTGAGATGAGCACGCAGGGAATGAGCAGATTCAGACCGTAATACAGCGTCCGTCTGCGCATGACCACTGTGAACGTCACATCAGGGTACGGCTCCTTACAGCAGTCATAGAATTTCTCATTCCTGCGACCTGGAACCTCTGCAATGTCATGAAATACATTATATGAATGGAACTTTTTGCTCTTATGTAATGTCCAGAAATGTACATACTGCACTTATGAATTTAACAGATTAAAGGGATAGTTCACCCAAAAATCATTTCAAACCTGTAAGACTTTCTTTCTTCTGCAGAACACAAAAGAAGATATTTTGAAGACTGTTGGTAACTGAACAACCCATTGATTTGCATTGGTGTTGTGTCCATAATATTGAATGGGTACCGCCGTTGTTCGGTTACCAACATTCTTCAGGATATCTTCTTTTGTGTTCTGCAGAAGAAAGAAAGTCAATAAGGTTTATGGGTGAGTAAATAATGACAGAATTTCCATTTTTGGGTGAACTATGCCTTTAATAAACTAATCTGAGAGCATTATAGCTTTTGTTTGTCAAAACATTGTGTGTGCAATAGTCGTTAAAAAAATCTGAGTGTGAAAACAGACAAATACAATTTAATATACACATTCCTGTTTATTAAACTGTAAATATACAGTATATAATTAAAAAAAAAATTTTTTTTACTAATATACTATAAGACCCTACCCACAAGGTCCCACTCTCCATTTGCGATATATCCTGTTATATCAGCCTCAATCATCTGTAGATCCAGAGACCATCCACCATACGTCCATGAACCAAACTTTAAATCACATCTCTGACTATCAAAAGGGAACCAGCGGACATCAATGTGGCAGGTGCTTTTAAATATCCCTGTGAACAGTAATGCATGAACGAAAAACAATGGTGAACAAAAATGATCCATAAGTTACAATAAAACTCATAGATAGTAGATAACAGAACATCGAACAATAGCTCCTCAAGCAATTTCCAAAATGTGCATTTTAGTGGTAACAAATGAAGTGATGAAGTGATGCAATACTAATATTTTATTATTTTAGTAATCATCTGAACATTAGCATCATTCACTATTATTGCAATGATTGAAATGTTATTGTGCATCACAAATCTCTTGCAACATGTAAGAAAATGTAGTTCTATAAACATAGGATATCTGCCATATCGTAAAGTCATTTGTTAAAAACTGTAATTCAGTTCAGACAGCTGATTGTTCGCAGGTAATGTCTTAGTATATCACCTCCCCTCCATTTCATTGCTCTCTTTCATCATAAACCATAAGCAGACTTCTGCTGAAGCTTTATGGAAGTTAAAGAGAAGTCAATCTCTTCAATGTCACTGAAAAAAGAATTTAGTTCTGGCAGGATCACATCTATTCATGAATCAAACGCTTATCTGAGACAGAGCTCCGTTCAGCTGTGCACAGCAGGAACCGGGAGAAAGTGAATGATTCAGCGCTGAAGAATGTTGCTCAGGCAAAAACACACTAAGTTAAGGATTGGGCTAGTCATATGATTTCACCCCCCATGATATTATCTAGCATGAAGGGTCTTTTTATAGGTCATGTGAATATTCATCAGTTTCAAAAACATTAATCATGAGGAGATGATAACATAACTATTCAGAGTTGTTACACTTAAACAGTGGAAAAAATACTGTACCTTTAAATAAAACTATGTGAATATGACTGTACCTGGCGGAAGATACTGGCAGGCACCTGAGGAGTTCACCAGGACATTTGTGTGAAAGGTGGCATCAAACCTTTCATCAGCACTATGAAGAACACAAGAAAACAATGTATTCACTTAACTTCTGAATAGTCCATAAAAGAAAATACAATTAATCAATGGATTAGTTTTGCACCACATTTCCCCACATCAATTCTCAAGAGCTAAATGGACCTGAGTGACAGCAAGATTACACGGAGTAGCATTGCAGTAAGTCTTTAGGCTTCATTCCAGTTGACAGAAACGAATGAGGTCAAACTCAGTGTCCATTCTCCTAGACAGCAGCACCTTTTCAGGCAATTTAGCGTTCCTAATTAAATCCTGCATAAACAGCTTGAAAAGCCATGTCTGTGTTTCTCCGCCACTCCTGTTGATAAGCAAATGATACAGAGATCAGCAATAATTACATGTGTGATCATTATTTTAACAAACCTGTTATATAGTAAGATGTCAGGCTTCCAAATCTGGCTGTCAGGGAATCGTACATTCGTCACACCGGGATATTCAGAGGTATTCCACTGAAGGTAATAATCATTCCAGTACTTGAAAATAAACATAAACAATGTGTTAATTACTTGTCACAATAGATGTGGAGCATTTACACAATTTCAATTATTTATGCATCTATGAGCCAATTACAAATGACAAGTTTTCAAGAAGACATTATTTGGGGAAAAACTAAAATCCTGCTAAAAAGTGTCAAGTTATTAAAAAAGTTATACAGTATATACAGTATATATATATTTAGGGCTGTCAAACGATTATTTGTGACTGATTGTATGCCAAATATAAGTTTTTGTTTACATAATATATGTGTGTGTACTGTGTATAATAATTATGTAGATGCAAGTATGCATGTATAATATTAACAAAAAGATATTTATATATTAAATATTTATATATATACAAATGTATATACACATATAAATATTTCTTAAATATATACATTTATGTGTGTGTATTTATATATATTTATCATACACAGTACACACACAAACACGCACATGTATTTACCTATTTTCGATGGTTTCGTACTTTTTTTGTTGACATTTTTACACAATTTAGTCAAACAAATGTTCAACTTCGAAAATGCTGGTTGGTTAAAATATTGCAAAGTAAGGTTACACTTTATTTTACAGTGCCCGTGTTACAGTGTAATTACACATTTAAATACTGAGTAATAATAATTAACTACATGCACTTATTATAGGGTCAGGGTTAGGATTAGGGTGTGGATTAGGGGTAGTTACTTGTAATTATGCATAATGTATAGTAAATACTATAGTAAAAACATGTAACGTGCTACAAGGGAACCGTAAAATAAAGTGTTACCCAAAGTAAAAATGTAATATCATTGAATGACACGGACACTTAATAATTATGAAAAACAAAATAAATCATAAATATATATAAATAGTCATTTGTCTTACCAGCTGTAACCAGATGTTGGTTGTAAGAACTTGATTCTTTTCATCCTATTGATGAACAAATACAAATACAAGTTACTTCAAAAACAACTTTCAAAGCACAAAAGTTTACAATCTAAAGCAAGAGTGTTCAGAAACTCTATGATGTAATATTGAATAACCGGATGGTGGAACAAATATACTGGGATTATGGTCACATTTTCAGTTTTAATCAGTGTTTGTTTGTAAATCACGGATATTGAAACATAACTGAATAACTACAAAGTACATTGTTGTGATGAATTGAAACTACCAATTTACCACATCCATAATCTGCATGAGACTGAAGCTGAAATACACAGTGAGAGAGTGTGTGTCATTAAACACGGGTCGCTCCAGCGGATTATAATATTTCATCAGGTCACTGTAGAGTCTTCTCTGATGTTCTCCCTGTTGTGACACTAAAACAGAATAAACATTGTCAGTGCTTTTGCACACAGCGGACAGACATTATTCTCAGATGTTATGGTTAGTGCCAGCAGAGGACGTTTTGCAATGAGAACTGAATGGGATATTCAGGAGAACTTCCTGCAAATCAACATAGGCAGCTGCCCCAAGGATGTGTCTATTGATCTAAAGCCTCATCAAAGCTTTTCTGCTTGGTTTCAGCGATTAAACCTCCACCAGTCGGTCTGATTTAGAGTACTGCGTCCAACCCTTTGCTTTTAAATCCTTGCTACAGTCTTTTCATTAGGAGAATACTTAGCAAAGCACTTTGATACACCTCATGAACATATTATGCAAGTAAAAACAAAATCATAGGTTAGACAACTCTGCTAGCTTTTCCCAAATTCAATTACCCCCTTTCTCATCTCAGTCTAATTCCCTTAAAATGATATCCATTCATAATCTAATTCCACTGAGGACATACTCGAGATTACATCAGGCTTTTACCCTATTCAAAATGAGTTCTTTAGTTCAAGAGCATCATACAAAGAAACACGAGTGAGCCGTTTTCCCTTGCCAGTGCAGGAACACAAAACTGTACACAAAGCATTCAGTGTAATCTTGAATTACATTTACAGGCTAATGCCAACAAGATGAAAAGAAAATGCAGAGTAGTCGAAGACTACACAAAAATGAATTAAAGTAACCCAGACCGAGGCTGTCAATGAATTACAAAAAATCACAGTGTTTGGAAAATTGAAGATAAATTGACTACATTATATTTGCGGCAATGTCTATTTTGCTTAAAGGTAACAGATTGCATTTGTATAAAGATGGTACACAAAATAAATTCAATGCACAAAATACATGGGGTGTTTAAAAGTTTGAGTCTGGGGGTAAATTGTATTTTAAAGTCAGAAAAATTCAGGTTCTGGGATTTAAAAAATTACATTAGAAAAGATAAGATGTACAGTATATGTCCTGATACAGTACCGGTGGATAAATACAGTACTTGATGGGTGCTCTCTTAGCAGCTGGTAAGAAGGCAATTACACGCAAATGGTTAAAATAAGAGAGACCAACAATAGATAATTGGATTGATGTGACAATGGAAATTTATATTATGGAAAAGGTCACCTTCTATGTTAATCTAAAAAAAGACTTGTTTCTGGAAAAATGGAGGAAATGGGTAGAATTTGTATCTGAAAGAAGACCTGACTTTGTTATTATACGTGGATAGGAGGTGTGTGATGTAAATATGACTATATAAGCATGTATATGTATATATGTTTTGTATATTTATGTACCCTTATCTCTTTAACCTGAACAGATTTTAATTAGGCTAAACGTTTTTCTCCTGGAAGTTTATAGTTTACTTTGTTCTTTTATTTTTTATTTATGCCTATTCCTTTCTCCCTCTGGTTTAAAAAGGTTAATAAAGTCCAAAGTATACTTTAATGTAAAACAGTATGTATATACCGCCTATATTGTAAAGACATGCAGATATGCAATGCTATTTATTTGCTGTCAAAGGCCATGTAAGTGTACTCGACTTGAATAACCCAATAAAGAAAAAAAAAAGAAAAGGTAAGATGACTTCATAATGTAAACTGTTAACATAAAGCAAAAACCTTGAAAAAAGCCAATTGCTGACAATCTGTTTCCTCACATGAACAACCCACTTAAAATTGTATAAAGGATCTTTATTTAGTTATTTTGTGGTGGAACTACATGAATTATTTAAGTTAATTTCCCTAACTGAGCAGTGAATTTAGAGTTCCCAGCATGCTCTGCATGCGACAGCATTAGGAGAGTCATTTTTGTGAAAAAGTGCTATTTTATGTGCTTTAGAATAAAATGAAAGACTTGATAGTGTTTATTGTTCGGTTGTCTTTAAGATTTAGAAGATATTCTGTTAGTATTTCTGAGTTTCGTGGTTACCATCTTTCAGAAGAGTGGCGCTTGTGCTCAGGTTGTGGGAGAGCTCAAGCTTGTTTGTTTTTTCACACAGTGAACAGTAATGCTGCTAATGTCAGTACTGAGTCAACTCTCAGCTTACTTGTGCATCATATATGTTATAAACAATAATAAATGTTAAACTGAAGTTAAAAAAGATAAAGAAGTTATCTTCAATGCTCAAATTAGTATTTCTTCTTGATTTTTTAAAGTTTATCATGTGACGTGCTTAAATATTTTAGGTAATTTTACTTGACTTATTCGTGGAATATTGCGTTAAAAATATGCTTTAAAGTACTTAAAAATATTGTGTGTAATACTGTTACCTTAATTTTTTTAAGTAAATAGCTGTGTCATTTTTTACAGTGTATGGACTTTCATTTAATGTCTGATGCAGTCTAAATATATCCAAGCAGACATGCAACAATGTAACCTTACAAGCGAGCAGTGATTGTTATTGAACAGCTTAACTTAATTTAAGAACAATAAAGGATCAGACAAGAATCAATCATGCATTAGCAGACTCACCCCTCCATACGCATGTTGTGGTAGCGAAATAAAGAGTATATTCCCAAATTCCCATCCTCATATACACAATTCAATTGCGGAATTTAAAGGAAAAGCTCGGGGCAATTCTCGGTGATTCCTCAATGCTCTTAGACGCTCTCTCAGCATCCCGCGAGCAGAAGCCAATACAGTTGATGCAGCTGCGTCAACAAAGACGTGATGCCACGCCCCCTCCGACTCTCCCTCTCTCACTCACTCACTACATTTAGTCATTTAGCAGACGCTTTTATCCAAAGCAGAGCGTTCACGTTTGCTGTTTAATCGTGTTGATTGTTTCTCATATTTTATAATTCATACTGTTTTTTTTCAAAGGAATGCTAATGGCTTATCAAGCACAATGTGAAACCAAAATTAGGAGGTTAAAATACGAATCCAATATAAGAGATAGATAAATAAAAATAAAAAGTTAAAAATAAAAAGTTTGCTTTCTTTTTAATCTCCTGTGACATTAAATTTGACCATTTTAGGATTTGTTTCAAATAATTTTCATTGTTAGTTGGATTTTTAGACACCATTCCATACCTTACAGAAACACTTTGACACTTTAAATCCATTTTGTATAGTTTTTTTCTGTGTTTAGTGGTGTCAAGTGTGTTCGACTTCATTTGGCGCTCAGCAGACCAATCAGCGTATGACATCAAAATACCGCGAGAGTGATTAAAGATTTTGACGAGAATCCAGTGAGTGTTAAAAGTACACATAATAATATTTTTAAAGCATTTATAAATATGTTTCCATAAAATCTCGCCCATCGTGAATCTGTCTGAGAGTGTATTTGTGTAGGCTACTTGAATAACAAAATGTGTAACAAAAAAATAACAAAATGTTCTTAGTTTGAGGCTTTGTGTTTAGATTGAATGCATTGTCTATCGTTGAGACATCTCATCATATCATTGAATGCATATTGTAACTGTTATTGTTCCATCAGTTAAAGTATGTGGGTTTAGCTCATTTATAATATATGTGCCTTTTGGCTCTTCAAAATCTTGGAACCGATAAAAACACTGTGTTTTATTGATGTTCTATGTTTAAGAAAGAGATCATACATAATGACATGAGGGTATATGAGAATTAAAATTTTGGGGAGAATTATTTGTTCAATACATTCCAATTAATGGGAAGTGGAAGCTGTGGACTTAAAGGCACACAATAAATAATTATTCTCGTTCCTCCTTCATCATCATCAGTACTTAACATTTTGTACGCTGTTGCTCTATACGTTGCTGTAACCTGTGATAATTGAAAAATGTATGAATAAAGCATCCAAAAGTGAGAAAGTGCTTACCACAGTTATCCAATTTGCATAAAACACATAAACAATTGACATACTCTGCACCACCTCTATATCAGCACACTGTGATTGATTACATGCAGCCTCTTGCTGATATAGAACCATAATACACTTCTGCTTGCTTGATATTGCTTTAATATATACAAACAGTAAATCAACCCAGGCCACATAGAGTAAATTAAAATTAGATAACAGTGCCCAAAGTTTTTATTTGTAACCTAAATACGCAATATCTTGAACTGTAATAGAAGTGTTTGTTACACAAATAAACTGGGATTATGCAAAATCCAAATATACGTGTGCTTGGTCATACTGACAGAGGTAAACTGTCAATTGACTGTTAGCATGTCCTTGTGCAGTTTGCTGAAGTCTGCACGCACAACCTGCTGAAAAACACTTGTCACACACTGCTGGGTTCCTGCTTACACCATGGGACAGATGGTTCGTGGTTCAGTTAACACACAACTCAGCTTGGCTGTAAACAGACGAAAAGTACAACGAAAAATAATTCTGCAAGAACTGGAATGATATTAGGAAACTTTTGAGATCAAAACGTATTAGTTTTGTACAAAACATATCATATCCTTAGTTTCATTTGTCAGTCATGTTAGTCAGACATCCATTCACGTAATATTCATCACACCCTATAATCGCACAAACTACTGTAAGTAGCTAAGGATAGTTTACCTACAAAATGAAAATTCACTCTTGTCATTTCAAACCTGTATGACTTTCTTTCTTCTGCAGAACACAGAATATTTAGAAAAATTTATGGAGACAAAGGCAATCGCAGTCTACTCAGATCAAACCCACCCACTTCACCATTGCTTTGAAGTTCTTACTTCAGGGTGTAGACTGCGCATGCCGATAGCTAAAAGGAATGCATATAAAAGATTATTTATCCCACTAGCGGTAACCATTTTAAACCAATTGTTTTAAAGTGTTAAATGTGTTGTAATGGTCAGTTATGTGTTGTATAGGACCATGTGTGTTATGTGTTTTTATTATGTGATATGTGGATGTATTGTATGTTGTGCCAGCGTCAAAGATGAATTTCTGTTCAAGTAACAGACAATAAAGTAAACTGAACTAACAGAAAGCCCTTGGCCCTATTGACTTGCACTGGTTTTGTGTCCAGAAGTCAATGGGGACCAACGGTGTTCGGTTACCAACATTTTTCAAAATATCTTCTTTTGTGTTTTGCAGAAGAAAAGAGTAAATGATGACAGAATTTTCATTTTGAAGGCGAACTATTCCTTTAATGCTAGATTAAATCAAAACAAAGAAATTGAACATTGCGCTCTAGATGTAAAACAAGCCATTTCATTCATCATCAAAACATGTTTTCAGAATGACACCACAATCACTCAACCATAGTTATAAGCACCATAGTTATATAACAAAAAATCTAGTATTTAATTTTAAAGGGTAGCATTATCGCTAATGGGAGCATTTACCAGATGCTTTTATCCAAAGTGATAAGAATGAGGAAAACAATGACATGAAGCTATAATGAACAATGAAGATATCTTTGTATATTCAAATTGGCAGTATACAAGTCATTTTAATTTAAACGTTAACTAGTGATGAATTTCCGTAACTTATTTGTCTTTTTTTTCTTTTGTTAAAATAGTTTGGGAATAAATATTTTAAATTTGTTTTGTTGCCATGTCTTATTAATGACATCAGTGCAGACGAGCATCATTGTATGCCCACTGATGGTTATTCTGAGTTTGTTTCCCAGAAGTGACTAATAAAAGTGAATTGATAACGGGCACATTCCCATGAGGCCGCCTCATTAAATCTAACACAATAAAATATTCCTTCCCATTAGCACTGCATCACATATCACATGCATGCAACCCAATATCATAGTGTAGGTTCACAAGTTCAGTTCGAATGTCTTACTGTACACTGTATTATTATTCATGCTAACAATAAAATCGTATTCTAAAATTTACAAGAAATTACACTGTTAAATGCAAAGTGACAGAAAAGTCACATGCAGGAACGATAAACCGAGACCTATCTGACACTGAGCCATTATGACACAATCAGTTACATTTTAAATGCTATACATTTTATTACTGCTGTTGGACTTTAAAGGCAGTCCTGCATGTTCAGAAATTTTGAAGAGACAATTTGCTCAAAAGTAATATGAGGTTTTATTATCAGATGTGAAAAGCTATAACAAAGCTTTGGGTTGTCAGACGACCTCCGAAAAACCAACAACACAAAATATTCAAATACACCCATATTTATAAAGTATGTGACGTCGCTCGTATCTTCTGACTCCTCCTCTGCCTTTTAAGGAGTGCTGCTCCGTTTCCACCAATCACCGTGAAGTCCTTTTTCTTAGTTCCTGTAAAATAACATTTCAAAACGTATATCCTGTGGTCAATCGCCAGTCCTTAGGAATGTTCTCCCTCCCCCAAGGAGTGGTCTCCTAAAAACAGTTTATTGTGGCCGGACAACACACCAACATTCTTAACATTCTTTTAGTAAAAAGAAAACACTTAATCATCTAATGTTTTTAATTATATAGCGTTGTTTCTTAATCCTATGATTCATTAAAACACATCACAACTCATGATTATACTTAGAACATATGCAATGGATTGATTCATAACATTTATTTTTCTTTGTGACTCTTTATATGTGTGTGTGTTTATCTAGATAATTTACGACTCCAACCCCCAACTTTCTCTGTTTTCTTTGTTTGCCCCAGTACTTTCCACTGAGTGAAATAGAAAGCACATGACCAAAACACACAGCTTAATGAAACAAATGAAAGAAAACACTTATTGATTATATTGATATTTAAATCATACTTTTATCTAAAAAATATTCCCACACTGCCTAGGCTGAACATCCTCTCAAATATAATTAAAGATTTTTTTAAATTTAATTTTAAATTTGTTTATAAAAACAAACATAGCGCATCTAAAGGTGTAATACTGTGGCTGTATAACCAATGAAAATGGCTGTTTGGTCTAGCATTTGCATGCAATTGAGTTTATTAAAACACATATCAATTCTTCATGCAAGATGTGTAGAACACCAACCTTAAAGACAAATCGAATATTCACATAATTATTCGTGCAGAAAAGTTCTGTCTATGTGTGAGAATAAACACAAGTAAACTATTAAACATGTGTAATCAGTCCTACTCGCCCCGCGGGCCTCGAACCGACGTCGGTCCGGATGGAAGACGGGTGCTCTAATGTCTGCTAAAGACCGCAGACTGTAGCGTCTGTTCGGGGAGTGAGGTTTACTCGCACAGCGAACTCTCGCTGGCCTCCGTTACACATGCAAGCACCCCTACAGTCTGTTCAACAGGCAACAACTAGTGCTAATGTCACTGTTCTCACATCTGGAAGTGTGTAAATGTAAATTCAATGTTTGCACCTCCAGAGATTTTTGACACTCATTAAACTACACTCTTGGGTGTAGACACCACGTCTGCTCTTTGTTTCAGCCATACTAGGGCTGTAGAATGTGCTGATTTTGGGTGTTAGAATGGGGGCAAAGGACAAGACCTGAGACAGATAACCATATCTCAACAGACAATAAAATATCAATATGCCTGCCCTTGCATTCGAAACTGCTAACGAAGTGCTCTCTGCCACTCTGATTTGCGCCGATGTAAAATGAAGGCACAGCTTTATGGGGACTGGATGGCAATTAAAACGTCTGGCCTTAAAAAATGTGATTACACAATTTCCATAGTTGACACCAGGGTGTGCACTTGCATCGTTTGCACACATACCAATACACACAGCATACATCATGCACAATTTACACCGTTTATAATGAACATCTGAGCTTTCTCTGTCATGACTTTTCATAATCTGAAGAACGTTTTTTCACCATTGTGAAATAGTTCAAGGTTCTTTATGGAACCATTTAGACAAAAAAGGTTCTTCTATGGTATCGAAGAACCTTTTAAAGCACCTTAATTTTTACTAAATACTACATCACTTACTTCCTAATTCTGCTCTTACTAATCTCTTAATTCTTACTTTGCTTTTAATGTTTTATTTATGTATAATGCCTGAACCACACAATGTCACAAACATCTGTACACTTAACAAATAAAACTTGAAAGTAAACAGATTTAATTTACAGTGTTCTCAACTACAAATAAATAGTATACATTTATTAAATGTGTTATGTTATTTTAGACTCTCGTCTGGGGGCTACTCATCTGACATTATTTTGTATATATTGTAAATCTTAATCTTATTGTTAGTTATATACAGTAATAGTTATATTAAGACAAGTAATACAAACTAAAAACAGCAGAGGGCAGTGTTGAATTGGAACTGGTGATCCCACATGATTCCAAGCTGTGGTTTTTATACAAAATAACTGAAATCATGTCTGAAATTAAACTTCAAAAGCTTTGCATTAAATATTTTCTCTGATTTAGTTTGGCTTTTCATCCTTAAAAAAATAGAAACTGCCTTTTAAAGGCTACTAAGAGAATGATGTAATGAGACAAAACACATTATCTTTCTCTGACAGTGTCCCAGATTGCATGCACACGTTCTTTCGTTTCACATCTGCCTTTGTTACTCAGGGTCCCCAATCAAAACTTAAAAACAAACAAATCAGCTGTTTATCATGCACAGACACTTTAATATCTTATACACTACTCAGCATTTCCTTTGATACACATTCAACATTCAGTAGTGTTTACAGTTACTTTATAATTAAAGTTACTTTAACAATTAAGGGAATCAAAGAACAAGAGAGAGAGAGATTATTTTAAATCAGTCACATAAAAAGACAAAAAAGAAAGAAATCTTTTGTGACTTTGAATATGCAGGAAGCGTTTTTAAGAGATGGAAATGGAGAATGAAAGAGAATGTCTCATGACCTGAGCAAGGGCTGCTGAATAATTGAAAGCTTTGATAAAGCTGCTGCCTTGGATCAATATGATCATGTTGTCAGGGCTCAGATATTTTCAGATGATATGACACAACTGAGAGACATCACACTTTATGTGCTGACAGATTACTGCTGTATGAATAGCCTCTCTCTCTCTCTCTCTCTCTCTCTCTCTCTCTCTCTCTCTCTCTCTCTCTCTCTCTCTCTCTCTCTCTCTCTCTCTCTCTCTCTCTCTCTCTCTCTCTCTCTCTCTCTCTCTCTCTCTCTCTCTCTCTCTCTCTCTCTCTCTCTCATTATTCACTTTAAGGAGTAGCCTATACTTACTTTTGTAAGCGGCTTTGGATAAAAGTGTCTGCTAAAAGCTTGAATGTAAATGCATTATCATCATTAAAATATAGTGACAAATAAATAAACCAAGCAGTGTGCATTAGTCCAGTGGTTCTCAAACTTTTTCGTTGTAAGGCCCCCTTTGTGTAGGGTGTGTCGCTTTGCAAATAAAGACTTAAACTTAAAATTTTAATTAAACCAAAAACATATTCAGTTATACAATGCTGGAACATCAATTATTTTGGTCGGTGGGCTTATTTTTCTGATGTTTGATTGCATAAAATTTAGGATATAAACTGACACAAAACCTGTGACCCCCCTGGATCCATCTTGGGCCCCCAGTTTGAGAGGCACTGCATTAGTCAACTAATATACAGTAGACACATGACACTTCTCTTTATGCAGGAAGCACAAAACAGGACATTTCATACAAATAATAGAAATGTGGACTGTGTCAAGAATGTGGTGTTGTGTTACATTGTGTCGCTGATGAGAGTGTTGTGTTCTGGTCACGTGAACAAAGTCTGCATTTATAGCAATAGAGCTGCTGCTGGGGTCACTTTGATATCCCATCAATCACAACCTGACCCACACTGTAATAGCTCCCAATGCAGTCATTACTTTGCTTTAAATACTTGGCCAGAGCAGGCAGGCAATGCAATTACTGTGTTTGAGAGAGCCTATGGACAAGTAACAAATACCCTTAGAACATAATTACATTGCTAGGGGGTGCCTGATGGTCAGGTTTGAAATGATGTTTTCTTCATTGGATCGATTTCATTAAAACAAATGTAATTTGAAATACGCTCATGACACTAGGAGAACGTTATAACATGAAATATTCATTGGTTTAGCATGGCATGGCCTGGCTGATGCTGTAGCTGATAGGAATGAATTGTGTTCTGGAGCAACAAGTCATCAATTCAAGATTTATTGTTTGGAAATTACCTTCGGAATATTATGAGATGGTCCAGTAAGAAACATTTGGACAGACTGCAGATGCACAGTTATCGACTGGATACCACAAACCTCTAAAGGAAGGTGGTTGGGTTTGAAGCAGTTATTGAATTTGAACCAAATAAGCTCCTATACAGCACAGCTTTCCCTTAAGACTAGATTTATCTGTCAAACGTTACAAAAACTATATAGAAATGAGTTGTTTAATGCATGTTTTGTGAGCACAGGACATTTTCATATAATAAAAGATTTTGTCAAATGTCAGGGTCATATCAACAAATGATTTCATTTCTTTCATTATTTATTGAACTTGTGCTGCTTGGGTTATTAAGAAACTAAGCCCTTCTTCTTCAAATAGGATATGTTGCCTCGGCAACCAGTTAAAATCTATTTAATCTACAATATGAGTTCTTTTAAATGACATATATGCACAGGAGTGGAAGTTCAGGCTCTCTAAGTTTATGAGATATTGACTAAATCTAGGCAATAAACAAATATTTTTGTGCACTTTTGGTGTTCTGCTTGGCATCATTTTCTCAGCCTAATTAGAATTAACTGCAGAAAACAGTGAAATATGATTCAAAATGAGCTTAAGGAATGATGCGAAACAGCTAGAGTCAAAACAGCAAATGCATATGGAATAAATCTTTAAATAAGAACATTAACAAGAAAAATATGTGGCTTGTGTTGTTAAATCAATATTGTTATGTATACTGTAGTTATTTTATAAACAGAAACGTTTTACTCCAGTGAATATTTCTCTCAAATTTCTAGGAATCACGTTGTTTAATGCCATATCTTAAAGGGATAGTTCACCCAATAATTACAATTCTTTCATCATTTACTCATCCTCGTGTCATTTCAAACATGTATGACTTTATTTCTTCTGAAGAACACAAAAGATATTTTGAAGATGTAACCAAACAACATTGACTCTCATTAACTTTCATTGTACGGACACAAAACCATTTCCAAAAATATTGTCTTAAAAGATTCATATACAGGTTTTATTAATGACAGATTTTCTTTTGGTGGACTATCCCTTGAAAGCTGTTTGAACATTTTATTTCATAAATACCAAGCTATCTTTAAAACCACAAACATGACACAATGAAGCACAGCTCCCCCCTTAATTTGTTTTTAATTTCACAAATGTATTTCAGAGACACATTGGATGGTCAGCATGGTTCCTGTCTGACTCTTGAGGATTTGCAGTATTGAGGGAGAGGGGCTCTGACCCCTGGCTGAAAGAACAAGGGCAGCACCTTACAGACGCACTTCAGGTGTTGGGGAACACGGGGAGCTGTGGGGCAGCAGATGGGAAGGACATGACCCGAGGCTGCAGGGACAGCTGGATGTCTCACACCCCCTCTAGCCCACACACCTGTTACTTATTATGTTCAATACATCACACTTGCCCCAGGGCTCAACTTAACAGTACTGAAGTGAGTAAATAGGACTTATACTTCTACAGGGACGATGATTGAGAATTGGTAATAAACTGGCATTATAAGACCACTTACTGTATATCAGACCTTTATGTGCAGAAACAGTGTTAGAAGGGGGCCATTAAAAGCTATGTAACATTCCTAAAACGGGAAAGGGGGTTCCCAGAAATAAAGACCACTAAAACAAACACCACTAACAAATTCCAGAGTGAAGAAGCTTTCAGAGTGCTGACTGCAGAAAGTGGCAGATGCCTCATATTACCTCACTTCCCACAGCACTCATCCATCTCCATTCTGAGAACAGGTTGTCAGGCAGCTGAAATGGATACCTCTGCCTTCCAAGCAAAACAACGTTACTATGTGATTGTTAAATGTGATTAAAATATTCAAAAATGAACGGATGATTAAATTATTCTGTAATATACAAACAAGTCCAGGAAAGTCTTGCATTTGTACATGCATGAATGGATAATGTTTTAGACGTTCTTATGTCTTTGGAAGACACTTCAGGTTGCCAAACGTTCTTAAATCTTCTGATATGTAAAGAGATATATTTACATTTGTTGTGTACTGACAAGTTTGTTTTTATCAGATTAAACATTGTTAATATGGACAACCGTTTTATTTGCAAGGATACAGATTTACTCTCTGCTCTGCTTAGCTTAATTCTGTTAAGGGGCGCCCACTTCTTACAATCTATTCCAGATGGATAAAATCATTCCTGGTGTATTTATCCTATCCTGACATATACATTAGTCACATTATGACTTGTCATGTTGAGTTTCTGCAATGGTATACACATCTATTTGTTGTTATGCTCATTTATACCTGCTGGTTTACCTCACCGACTGGGCGGTGCACTTTTTACCCACTCAAAGCTCTCATTTAGCCTTCATCAGTCACCATGGACAATAGGTAATGGACCCTACCATGTTGTGTACTTTTGCAGTGATAAATACAGCCAGCCGTTCCAGTTCTGGAAATGCTTCAGAAGTCATTTCTAGGGGGTACAGCAGGACCACAGCATGAAGTTATAAGAGCAGTCAGGCTCGATGGTTCTCGAGAAACAACCACTTACAGCAACTTATTTAAAAGACTGTTTAATTACTGAAACCTCACCAGCCGGAGGCCGGACCATAAACCAAACTTTTTTATTCTCTACCAGCTCCGACAAGCTTGATTAATGTGGTTGATTGGGTCAAAACCAGATTTAGTTGCTAATACAGTTGATTAACAATACACCATTAGGATCTTCAAACCAGCTTGAATAATTCCATCCAAACAGTCAATAATAACACGCTTGACTCTCAAGCTGTTAAACAACAATACGAACAGCAGTGAAGAACGTCGAGCGTCGAGAACGCGTTGTTGACGTGTTAAAATTCTCGCGTTTTTGACCCTCCTGGCTTTCCATACACAGATGACGCGGGTAACTAGCAGGGCCGGATTATCCAATGGGCATTATGGGCAGCGGCCCAGGGGCCCATGCGCGCTTGGGGCCCTTGAAAGGGGGAGAACATTTCACATAACAATGTTTTCGCTATATTCATTCTGCCGTGTGCCTCTCTGGCCCGCACACACGCAAGTGCGCATAAAACAGTGTTTCTAACGTACGCAAGTCTGTCTCTTGATTTATTAATAGGTAGAGGTGAGGCAGTGTGTGCTTGCAAATGCCAGTGAGATACAGTATGCAGGGAAATGTCTTGATATTGTTGTTGCTGGTCCAGAAAAGCATTGTTGTGTTGTAAATCCTGCATGATGGAGAATGTGTACAGGTGTTGATATCTTCCTTCAGATAGTGATCATAGTTTGTAACTTGTATAAGCAATGTAATCCTGTATAAAATGTAGGGTACACGTAGTACCCTGTAGGCTATTTCAAAACTTGATTGTGTGCCCGTGCGTATGGGGGGGTCTACAAGACACTTGTGCCCAGGGGCCCCTGAATTCTTAATCCGGGCCTGTAACTAGCTCGTATTGTATGATAGTTGTAGGCCTAGTCCTGCAATGCCGTTGTGAGTAATGTAACGAGTGTCAGTTAGGATGTAGAATCCGGTTTTATTCTAGTAGTGTGCACATAACCAGTGCTGTTGAAAACACGCAAAACGTGGTGTTATGATAGGTTTCAGCACGACGTTCCTGCGAGTCTCTAAACTCTTGCATTAATCCTGAATTATTTTGGTTAGAATTTGCTACATCAATCCCCTTTTTAACCATAATTTTTTCATAGTAAAAGTTAAGTCATCATGTTGTTTTTCTCAGATTCTTAGTTTTACTACAAATGCCAAACTATGGTTATGCGATGAGACCATTGTAAATTTCTGATTACCATGGTTTTACTAAAAATGAAAGTCAAAACCCAATAAAATAAGCATAATGGATATACTGGCTAGTGAAACCATGGTACGTTTGTGTAAGGACCCACCTGACCCTGTTTTTGATAAGAGATGCTGGATAGATTTTTTTTGGTTGCATACTTGTCATACCATAGAACAAATGTAAACTTTTAAAGTCCCAGTGAACCGGAAGTTGCGATCGTTCCTACTTCCGTATTTTGACGTATTTACGAGTGAAATGGAATTTCGAATATAAAAAGTGGGCGTGGCTTTTCTTTCTCTCCGAGTTGATTGGATGTATTACGATTGGCAGCAGACTGACAGTTGAAGGGGAGGAGTTAACAGATGCTCCACCCAAGCCGTCTAACATATGTCATGTAGGGGCTGTGTCCACCGAGGCAGTAGTGACCGATTGCAGAACAGCAGAACCATACGTCACAGCAGCGCCATGGCGGCAGTCTCATGCCGGAAGTGGGCGGAGTCACAGTCTCAGATCGAAAGTAGTGCGAAGAAAAGGAATGTCACGGCGGAGTAAGGGTACACGGTTGTAAAAGTTGTCTTCGATTGTTGTTGGATTATCTGATGCTGAACGAGGACGACCAGAAAAAAACCCTTCTGCAGCTTTCACATGCAGAAATGAATGACTCTGCTGGCCAAAGAGCCTTTCAGGTTTCGCTTTGAATTTAAGGGTGATAAGGACATTTTCCTTAATGAGCGTCTGGATAAAACATGCCTCAGAATTAATTGCATGTTTTAAGAATTTTTTTTATTTTAGGTTACCGTTTAATCTAATTTAGTTAGGTTTCATTTTTGATTATTATTGTGTGCCTTCTGTGCAAAAGCTTTTATTAGGGCCCGAGCACGAAGGAGCAAGCTGCGCGCAGGCTTGCACTGCAGTGCAGAGCCCTATTGTTTCTGTGTTCTTCTCCCTCTTTGATCGCTAATTTGAAGGCCTAAACATGCTCAAAAACTCACAATAACTTGCACATGCATCAGACGTGGCGAACATTTACGTCTGATAGGGGTTTCAACAATAGGTGTGGCAAAATGGCTCGGTAGTGCCACCTAGAACTGGTGGACTCATAGAACACCCTGAATCATTAAGAAAAGTCTCTTGGAGCATATCTCTAAACTCAACAGGAAGTCCATTATTTTTAATGTCCTGTGCAATTTTGTAAATTTCAAATTTTTGCAATCTGCAGGCATCGTACTTTAACGAACTCCTCCTAGAGTTTTAGTCCGATCAACATCATTTTCATGTCATTCTCATCTTAAGGCCTTTGCGAAGCTAAATTGCGGAGATCCTTACTTTTCGTGGGGGAACGTGACCCTGGCGGCCATCCAAAGTTTGGCATTTCGCCATGAACAGGAAGTTGTTGTAACTCAGGCATACAATGTCCAACAGGCCCCAGACTTCACCCATTTGATAAAAGTCCTGGCCTGAAGATATCTACATGGTAATATTCAGATACAGTTATAGTGCCACCTGCAGGAAACTGGAAGAGGCATGTTTTAAACTGTGATTAACTCATAGAGATTCAAACAATTCAACATCATATTTGGCAAGTATGATCTTTCACACCTTTGTGATTATACATTGCAAGTTCTTGACTTTTCATTGAGGGGCGTGTCCGTAGCGGCCTGACAAAGTTTGATGTTTCGCCATGAAACAGGAAGCTATAGTAACTCAGGCACACAATGTCTGACCGGCCTCACATTTCACATGTTTGATAATAGTCCTGGCCTGAACACATATCCATGTCAGTGTTCACTTATAGCAATAGCGTCACCGGCTGGCAAAAGGGAATGTGACGCATTTAAATAAATAACAAATCCTACTATAATTCGCCTGCATTAATTTTATCGCCTACCATTCACTGTTTTCCTTATGTAATCGGGTTGCGGTGGCACTTTCTGCGAGGGCCCGATCATCGCTGCTCGCAGCTTTAATTTGATTTTGTAATGTTAGTTTATGATGTGTAGTGTATAGCACATGTACTGTATGCACTATGAAAAATTGGTTAATACTTAAATGATTGTTAAGTAAAAATAAATTAAAATGTTATATTGCTCAAAATGTTGTTTGTTTTAGCATTGCACTTAATTTATGCTGGTTTTCTTTTAAGACACACAACAAAAATATTAATACACTTTAGTTTTTAGCTGTTAACAATACGATACATTTATCAGAGACTGTAATTTCTCAGAAGATTGCGGATGTATGGAGTAGACAGGAAAATCATGTTTCTCAGTCTGTGTTATTAGGTACAGCTTGTCCACTTTGTACGGTAATCTCTCGGTAAAATGCTACTGTATATTGTTGGAACTGCTTCAAAGATTATTGGACCGAATGACTACCCTAGTATTCAAGCTCTACGAGCTATGTACATTGAACGAGGCCAAAATGATTTTAAATGACCCCTCTCATGTACAGTGAACTCTTACCCTCTGGAAGAAGATTTATAACATCTCGTTACAAACTAAACAGATTTAAGAACTCCTTTGTGCCAACATCAACCAGACGGCTGAACATGGTACATCTATTTTTATGAGTATGTCTTATCATGTGTATATCTATTGTGTGTATGTTTCTTATGTATTATTAAGATACATACTATCATGTCGGAGTAAAGCTATTGCTATTGAAGTCCACTGCAAATGTCCTTACTAAGGACAATAAAGTATATTTCATTCATTTAATTTCATTATTAACATTTTTGTTGAAGCATTACATGTATAATACACGCCCACACATGCACATAAATATATATATATATATATATATATATATATATACACTCACCTAAAGGATTATTAGGAACACCTGTTCAATTTCTCATTAATGCAATTATCTAATCAACCAATCACATGGCAGTTGCTTCAATGCATTTAGGGGTGTGGTCCTGGTCAAGACAATCTCCTGAACTCCAAACTGAATGTCAGAATGGGAAAGAAAGGTGATTTAAGCAATTTTGAGCGTGGCATGGTTGTTGGTGCCAGACGGGCCGGTCTGAGTATTTCACAATCTGCTCAGTTACTGGGATTTTCACGCACAACCATTTCTAGGGTTTACAAAGAATGGTGTGAAAAGGGAAAAACATCCAGTATGCGGCAGTCCTGTGGGCGAAAATGCCTTGTTGATGCTAGAGGTCAGAGGAGAATGGGCCGACTGATTCAAGCTGATAGAAGAGCAACTTTGACTGAAATAACCACTCGTTACAACCGAGGTATGCAGCAAAGCATTTGTGAAGCCACAACACGCACAACCTTGAGGCAGATGGGCTACAACAGCAGAAGACCCCACCGGGTACCACTCATCTCCACTACAAATAGGAAAAAGAGGCTACAATTTGCACGAGCTCACCAAAATTGGACAGTTGAAGACTGGAAAAATGTTGCCTGGTCTGATGAGTCTCGATTTCTGTTGAGACATTCAAATGGTAGAGTCAGAATTTGGCGTAAACAGAATGAGAACATGGATCCATCATGCCTTGTTACCACTGTGCAGGCTGGTGGTGGTGGTGTAATGGTGTGGGGGATGTTTTCTTGGCACACTTTAGGCCCCTTAGTGCCAATTGGGCATCGTTTAAATGCCACGGCCTACCTGAGCATTGTTTCTGACCATGTCCATCCCTTTATGACCACCATGTACCCATCCTCTAATGGCTACTTCCAGCAGGATAATGCACCATGTCACAAAGCTCGAATCATTTCAAATTGGTTTCTTGAACATGACAATGAGTTCACTGTACTAGAATGGCCCCCACAGTCACCAGATCTCAACCCGATAGAACATCTTTGGGATGTGGTGGAACGGGAGCTTCGTGCCCTGGATGTGCATCCCACAAATCTCCATCAACTGCAAGATGCTATCCTATCAATATGGGCCAACATTTCTAAAGAATGCTTTCAGCACCTTGTTGAATCAATGCCACGTAGAATTAAGGCAGTTCTGAAGGCGAAAGGGGGTCAAACACCGTATTAGTATGGTGTTCCTAATAATCCTTTAGGTGAGTGTATATATATACAGTATATACAGTATATATATGTCACAACTCTGCTCTTTCTTGTCATGGATTTCTTGGTCTTGTGGCAGAGTTGTGGCAAAGCCTTATGTTTAGTGTGAGAAAACCATGGGGTGTTTATCTTTTGACACTCTATGTGTTTTCTCGCGTCTTGTCGTTGGCCCCGCCCCTCTCGGTTCCTGTATTGCTTCCCTGCTGTGTGTCATTACCCTCACCTGCCCTGTGTTATTATCCCTCGTTTGTGTTCCCTACTTAATGCCCTCTTGTTTCATTGTCCTGTGCTTGGTCATTGTATGTGCTTGTTCATGTCTCATGCGTTGTGCTGGTTCCCTGAGGTCCTGCCTTGCCTTGCTCTGTGTGTCCCTGTATGTGAGTTGTGTTTATTTTTTACTTTAGTTCGGTTGTGCCCCCTTGAGGGAAGTTTGGTTTCTAGTTTTGTATTTTAGT
Organism: Triplophysa rosa; assembly: GCF_024868665.1. NCBI lineage: Eukaryota > Metazoa > Chordata > Actinopteri > Cypriniformes > Nemacheilidae > Triplophysa > Triplophysa rosa. The sequence goes on from NC_079890.1 coordinate 32,441,960, forward strand.
TCGTCTTGTCAGACACCCCCTCGTGGGTATTTCCTTTGTTCAGTGTTTTGTCAAATAAAGTATTTTTTGTTAATCCCGTCATTGCCGCTGCCTGCAATTGGGTTCTCTCTACACACAATCCGTGACAGAATGACCGAGCCCAAAGAGAACCCAGCAGGCGAGCTGGACCGAGACCAGGTGTGAGGCCCATCTATTGTTCGTGTTTCGCCAGGGGGACTACGGTACTAAGGAGTTCGCCGAGGCGTTTATGGCAGTGGCGAGGGAGACGGATTTCGGAGACGCCGAATTACAGGTGATCTTCGACAGCTGTCTCACCCACCGTCTGACGCCTCGGGAGAGGAAGATGCTGAGACCCCTAAGGTTTGCTGACGTGGTCTGGTATGTAGTCAACCGGGACGAGCCCGGACGGGAGACCCCAGCCCGGGCATTGGCCTCGTTGGCCGTCGTCCCGGAGGCCTGCACACTGGCCACTGTCACCCTGAGGGACTCTGCGCCTTCCTCCGCTGGCTCCGCAGCCCTTGGTCCTCCTACCACCCTCCGCGGCAAGCGGGGGAGGAGGGCGTCTGGGGGAACGTCTACGGACTCCTCCAGTGCGGAGCTACCCACACCCTCCACCGCTGCCTCGCAACCGACCACTGGCCCGCGGTTCGGTTGAAGAAGAAGAGGCAGCGGAGGGGGGCACGGACTCCTGTACAACCTGTGTCCAGTCCAGCACCTAGTCCGGCGTCCATTCCGGTGTTTGGTCCTGCCCAGCCGGTGCAGCAGCCGGCGCCCAGTCCTGTGTCCAGTCCGGTGCAGCCGGAGTCCACTCCAGTGTCCAGTCCGGTGCAGCCGGTGTCCAGTCCGGTGCAGCCGGTGTCCAGTCCAGTGTCCAGTCTGATGTCCAGTCCAGTGCAGCCGGTGTCCCGTCCTGTCCAGCCGGTGATCCAACCGGCGTCCCAGCCGGTGATCCAACCGGTGTCCAGTCCGGTGCAGCTGGCGTCCAGTCCGGGATCCTGCCCGATGTCCAGTCATGTGCCCAGCCCTGTGAAGCCAGGTTCCAGCCCGGTGCAGCCGGGGTCAAGTCCAGTCTCCAGTCCGGGATCCAGCCCAGTGCAAACGGCATCCAGTCCGGTGCAACCGGCATCCCCGCCGGCATTCCAGCTGGCCTTCCAGCCGGTGCAGCAGCCGGCCTTCCAGCCGGCCTTCCAGCCAGCGTCAAGCCCTGTCCAGCCGGCGTCAAGCCCTGTCCAGCCGGCGCCTAGCTCGGCCCAGCCGGCCTTCCAGCCGGCCTTCCAGCCGGCCTTCCAGCCGGCCTTCCAGCCGGTCTTCCAGCCGGTCTTCCAGCCGGCGTTACAGCCAGCGCCCAACTTTGTCCCGCCGACGTTCAAGTTGGCGTTCCCCCCCAGGACTTCTCCCCCTAAGTCCCCCAGAACTCCGCGCCCTAAGGCGCAATCAGGGACTGAGACTGTTCCTCCCATGAACCCTTGTCTGTCCCCCCCCATGTTTATTATTTTTGATGTCCCACCCTACACTGGGTTCCAAATTATTATGCAAATGATATCTTTCTCTGGTTTTCCTAATTTGTCGATGCAAATGACAGTCAGTATAATTTTCAAGTAATCAACAGTTAGGGTACATTTGGAATTTTATTGAACAAACCTCCCACTGACAACAGTATTTATTTAAAAAATGAAAAACTCAAAATGCACTGTTCCAAATTATTATGCACAACAGAGTTTGAAAACATTTCATAGGTTGTAAAAAACTGAAAATGGTCATTTGTTGAATTTGCAGCATAAGGAGGTCATATTTACTGAAATCAAAAGCTATTTCAATCAAAAACATCCTAACAGGGCAAGTTACATGTTAACATAGGACCCCTTCTTTGATATCACCTTCACAATTCTTGCATCCATTGAACTTGTGAGTTTTTGGATAGTTTCTGATTGAATTTCTTTGCAGGATGTCAGAATAGCCTCCCAGAGCTGCTGTTTTGATGCTAACTGCCTCCCACCATCATAGATCTTTCGCTTGAGGATGCTCCAAAGGTTCTCAATAGGTTTGAGGTCAGGGGAGGATGGTGGCCACACCATGAGTTTCTCTCCTTTTATGCCCATAGCAGCCAATGACACAGAGGTATTCTTTGCAGCATGAGATGGTGCATTGTCATGCATGAAGATGATTTTGCTACGGAAGGCATGGTTCTTCTTTTTGTACCATGGAAGAAAGTGCTCAGTCAGAAACTCTACATACCTTGCAGAGTTCATTTTCACACCTTCAGGGACCCTAAAGGGGCCCACCAGCTGTCTCCCCATGATTCCAGCCCAAAACATGACTCCGCCACCTCCTTGCTGACGTCGCAGCCTTGTTGGGACATGGTGGCCATCCACCAACCATCCACTACTCCATCCATCTGGACCATCCAGGGTTGCACGGCACTCATCAGTAAACAAGACTGTTTGAAAATTAGTCTTCATGTATGTGTGGGCCCACTGCAACCGTTTCTGCTTGTGAGCATTGGTTAGGGGTGGCCGAATAGTAGGTTTATGCACAACTGCAAGCATCTGGAGGATCCTACACCTTGAGGTTTTCGGGACTCCCGAGGCACCAGCAGCTTCAAATACCTGTTTGCTGCTTTGCAATGGCATTTTTGCAGCTGCTCTCTTAATCCGATGAATTTGTCTGGAAGAAACCTTCCTCATTCTGCCTTTATCTGCACGAACCCTTCTGTGCTCTGAATCAGCCACAAATCTCTTCACAGTACGATGATCTCGCTTAAGTTTTCGTGAAATATCTAATGTTTTCATACCTTGTCCAAGACATTGCACTATTTGACGCTTTTCGGCAGCAGACAGATCCTTTTTCTTTCCCATATTGCTTGAAACCTGTGGCCTGCTTAATAATGTGGAACGTCCTTCTTAAGTAGTTTTCCTTTAATTGGGCTCACCTGGCAAACTACTTATCACAGGTGTCTGAGATTGATTTCAGTGATCCAAAGAGCACTGAGACACAATACCATCCATAAGTTTAATTGAACAATATAAAATTAAATTTTTACGACACTTAAATATAATTTGCATAATAATTTGGAACGCAGTGTAGTCCTGTTGTTGTTCTGTCATGTTTGCACCTGGAGGTGCTCATTAAAGGGGGGGGGGGGGCTTCTGTCACGACTCTATTCTTTCTTGTCATGGATTTCTTTATATTGTGGCAGAGTCGTGGCAAAGCCTTTGGTTTAGTGTGAGAAAACCATGGGGTGTTTATCTTTTGACACTCCATGTGTTTTCTCGTGTCTTGTCATTGGCCCCACCCCTCTCGGTTCCTGTATTGCTTAGCTGCTGTGTGTCATTACCCTCACCTGCCCTGTGTTATTATCCCTCACCTGCCCTGTGTTATTATCCCTCGTTTGTGTTCCCTACTTAATGCCCTCTTGTTTCATTGTCCTGTGCTCGGTCATTGTATGTGCTTGTTCATGTCTCATGCGTTGTGCTGGTTCCCTGAGTTCCTGCCTTGCCTTGCTCTGTGTGTCCCTGTATGTGAGTTGTGTTTATTTTTGACTTTAGTTCGGTTTTGCCCCGTTGAGGGAAGTTTTGGTTTCTAGTTTTGTATTTTAGTTCGTCTTGTCAGACACCCCCTCGTGGGTATTTCCTTTCTTCAGTGTTTTGTCAAATAAAGTATTTTTTGTTAACCCCGTCATTGCCGCTGCCTGCAATTGGGTTCTCTCTCCACACAATCCGTGACAATGTACACACGTATACGTCTTTTCAATTAAAACCTTTTAATTAAATACTGACTTGACACTAATAGCTTACAATTTTGAAACGCTCCGCAACGCTAAGTAGTTTGTTAACGTTTTCTCTGCCCACTTCCGCCATGAGACTGATGCCATGGCGCTGCTGCTTTGTGACTGCTGTGACATATGTTCTGCTGTTCTGCAATCAGAGGTATCCACCGAGGCGCATTTACGCAGCTGAAAACGGCAGGAGTTCGGCTGAAAACGCCCGCTGCAGGCGCAGCATTCTGCCCAAAGTTGAGCATTTTTCAACTCTGGGTGCCCGGTCAAATGCCGGCGCTGATCGTGGGAAAAACGCATAGCACCAGCGCTGAGCACGGAAAAAAAACTTCAACTGATGGATTTTTTTACAAGCGCAGCGTTTCCGTTGAAAACAATTGAAAAAACACATCAGCGTGTGGTCATTATAGGATGGATAGTCATTATAGGAAGGAAGTGGATTTTCAGAATTTAACTAAAGATTATGAGGGCACACAAATTTTAAAAAGAGAATGAGCCACATTGATAAACTATTTACAATAAACGCTGCAAAACAAAATCTCTTTGGGACTTTAAATTGATTATCATGATTTCCCGTTGTTTGTATGGAAAGATGGTAAGCTACTATTAGACTGTCTGAAGTCTGAAAATGTGGTTTAAAAAAATAGGGTCAGCCCAGTCCTCTGTGCTTATATAGCCTACGGAGCTGAAATGAATAACAGTTGGGGAATAGGCAAAAGTTGACTGCTAATTATATAAAGCTTTTATTTGCCCTGGTTAGTATTTATCTCAGCCGATTCCACTCGTGACATGTCACTTTGAAAACATTTGCTTTTAACTGACCACATCACTGTGATAAATTACACTGTGATAAGAGGCTCTCCAGCTGTTGCCTAGTGACCAAAGGGTCACTCCAGTAGGGCTGCACGATAATTTATCGCGGTACCACTAAATCCTATTGTAATCGAGCTGGCTGTGATATGCAATGTGTCGATTTTTTTAATGCGTAGCTTGTCCGTGAAGCACGGCTCAGGGATCAGTAGGAAATGCTACTCGATCGAAAAGCAGTGTGAGTTTGAGTCGCTTATAATGTGCATTTGAAAAAGCAACACCTGTCAAACATGAGCATTATAAATATACTTTATTATCATAAAAATACCTGATGAGGCTTGAGTAACAGTGATAAAAAGATGTCCATAGGCATTTCCTAGATTCTAGAACGTGTTATGGGCTTTTTCTGCAGTGCGTATTTGGAGTTTCCGCACGAGAGCGCCCTCTGGCTTTTGAATGCAGCAGCATTTTCCCACTTAACTCAAAAGCTGTGCATAAATCATGTGATATTTATCGTCGGCTTATCGTGACAGCCGTACTCCAGGCCATTTAAATATAGTCTAATATGTTGTCTAAATATAGTCTATTTTAGAAATAGACTAATCATTTCTCGTTACCAGATGAAAATTGGCATTCCATTCAAATATGCTATGTCAATGGGGGTCTTTGAAAGTTGAGGACTGCTATCCATTAGTACATGCATTCGTTTCATTTATATTTATATTGGGGTAACAATATATATTGTGGTATATTTTAGTTTGTTTACATCATTGTGATGCTGTCCTAATACAAACCCATTACTGTGTATTGTATTGTATTGTGAGTGGAGTGTACCATAACGTGTGTATATGTATGTGTGTAGTTGACAAATATACCGTTAATAATATAATGAATTAATAAAATAATGTATTATTAACAGTTCGGTTTCTAGATTTTTGCTGGGCCACCACCACACCATAAGACACATGTGCAGTCAATTTTTAAACTCCCGAGCCACAGGTGGCTCTTTTCAAAAATCATGTGGCTCGCCAGGTATCTTACCCTTCACCAACATTTGATCGTTAAAAACATCATAATATATATGAATATTTCAGGTTATCCTGGCCAATACACGCATACAGTGCTATGCGCAAGCCGCGTCACACACTAATCAACGGCAAACAACGTTTATATGGTAACTGTCGGTACACGATCCGGGATGCCTGCACGATCCGTCCGCGCATGCGCATAATGACGTAGTAGAAAACGCGCATGCGCAAATGATAATTCTGTTTTGCGACGATTCACGACACTGCACGATCTGTTCCACGCTTGCGCACCTTTGTACCGCGACTTTCACTACTGCCCACCTCTGGTCTCATGTCACTTGTGTGTGCAAACTATGCGTTCTTTCAAGTAATTTCCATTGTCAGTTTGTACTCTGTAACGTTTCCCCAGACTTGTTTGTAGTTCTTTCTTCATGTATAAGTGCAGATAGTCTAGGCAGAAATGCATATTATGTTCCTTATTGTCTTCTGTAAACACCATTGAAGGGATTATTTTCCTCATTTACATTATATAGATAGATGTATTAGCCTATATAGACCCATACAAATTACTCAATTTAAAGTTAACTAATATCAGCAGCTTTTAATAAAAAAATGACACAAACCGTCTTTGACAATACTACGGACCTCAGATCGAAACACGGCAAGTTAAGTAGGCCTAATGCCATACAGCAATGAATCGCAAAGGGGAGTATGGAGGAAACTGAAGGTTTGCAGTGACAGAAAGACTCAGACTTTATTCCACATCCACACCATATAACAAAATCGTGTATGTTCATGTAACAACTCCTTTATTATTTTGGATTAGCACCACGTAAACACATCGTAATGCATAGTGTAAGATATATTTAAAAACATCAAAATAGACTCGCCGTGAACTGTTAAATGAAAAACACAATGCAGCCTACAAAAATATGCCGCCAGTTGTGCCGCCTGGCCTTCAAGTGTTTTCGTCGCATGCGTGTTACCAATAGTGTAGGGAAACCGTGACGTGGTTTACTATGTAATTACGCGCATGCGCAGAACGGATCGTGCAGGCATCCCGGATCGAGCCGGTCGGCACAACACCGGCAGCCCAGCATCATATCGAAAGCCAACAGGCTCCAAATTCGCGTGCTTTTTACCCAGAGCGCGAGGTCTTTTAGAAGAGCGAGTGTCATGCTTTTATTGAAAGTTACGGCTCTCTGTGGCGTATGATACAGAACTTGTTGCCACGCTACGTAATCACATGTAAAACGTTTTAAAAACACATGCAAGCAGATGGAAACAAACTGCAAACTCCTCATTTCCGTGTGAGCAGTCTTTCTCGCATATGAAGTCCATACAGCTGTCAAAGTTGACAGATGAGTTGTAATGCCGGTATGTAAGTGTCTTGACCACCTACGAACCGAAGTACAAAGCTATTAGCAAGACGCTAGTTATGTTCGCTTTTATGAGGTGTTGCGCAGGCTGCGCAGACCGATCGGTGTATGACATCAAAGTGCCGCGAGAGCAGAGCTCCGTGTGTCGTGAAGTCGAACATTGCGATGCATTGCAAAGTCAGAAGACACATGAATTATTTTGTGAGTATCAGTACTATGAACGTGCACTTTTTAAAATAGTTATATGTTAGATATAATGAAGTTTAACTGAATGGAGGCCTAATGTAAACCTGTAAGTTGTTTATAAGTCATGGAAATATTTTTTTAGAGGTCCAGATGTATGCACTGTTTCGTTTGTTTCACTGTTTTTGCCTTGTCTGTGGACATGTTCTCTTATCGAAGGCAAAGAACAATTTATCCCCACAGGGACCATAAGTGAGACTGTGGACAAATCAAGTTATTAGTATTGAAGACATTGAAAGATGTTATAGGTTTTGCAATGGCTCTTTTGCAAAAATAAATTAACCAAACTGGAAAAATGGCTCTTTGGTTAAAAAAGGTTCCCGACCCCTGCCCTAGCCTATATGTAAAGTGCAGTTCGGTTGTGTAGTTTGAGCTAAAAAAGAACATTTTATGATACTGTTGCTGTTTTAATTTTATACCTGGTTTGAAATATGTTGGTGTGTGAACTTGACCTACAATCTTGGAGGTTTTTGTCTTACCCCCAGGTAAATAGGAGCTGTACTTGCATGTATAAAAAGCTGCCTGAGGGTGTAACCAATATGCCCATCAAATGAACAGAAATGCCTTTAAAAAAAATGTTTTTGTTCCATAATGGTGTATTTGAAGCATCCACCAGAAGTGGCTGATTGGGCCATGCTAACCAGATAAAAGATGGTTGGGTCCTTAGTGGTTGGTAGAGGAAACAATGTCCTCTAATGAGGGTTATGGAGGGGTGAGGTTGGCGCAGAACAGGGTGACGGCAAGAAAAGTTGTACAAGGCAGTTGCACAGAAATGGACCTTGCAGTAATAAATTATTTTATAGTGTGCCCAAGTATAAAGGTTTGCTTTAGACATCAGTGTGATCCCTATTTATTGGACGAGTCAGTGATTAGCAGTCATTAGCTGTAATTGATGATGCTTCATTCAACACTTGGAGTTTCTTGCCCGGGGATACATCATAACTTTGTTACTCATTCGCTTTTCAGTCAACCATACAGCTTTGTCTTTCTGCCTAAACGTCCATCCCTTTCCAGCCACCTGTTACCACTCAGGAGGAGATGGGGAGGGGTTGTAGTATTGTTAATACTGAAGAAGAGGGTCTTTGGAGCTCCACCCCAACTGCATGTGACACTCTCATAAATCATTTTCTGTCCATCGTTCAGAATGGCTGCCAAGTCCCTGAGGCTGTGAAAGACAAGCCAACTCGCACATTTCTTCCAACACCAGTCAGACAATATCATCAGAAAAGAGAATAATACAGATTACCTGCTTGAGTGATGTAAACACATGATGTCAGCTACCATTAAATAGAAAAGCAGGGATCAAACTCAGCTTTGTAAATATTCATCTTTTCTAATCTGCAAATTTATAAAACAAACTTTTAATAATATGTTTTTATATTATTAAAATGAATAATAAATATGAAATAGCATAGGACAGATTACCTTGATAAAAAAAATTCTAAATTTTTCCTCTCACTGTAGGACACATTTATATTTGGCAACTACCCAAAACATCATTTTTTTCCTTTGAAGTTATACATTTTATCATTATGTGGGTTCCCTGGCAATAAAACCCAGGACTTATAACACAATGCTTTACTGATGGAGACCAGTTGAACCGTGTTTTTTAACAGAAAACCATGCAGCCTTGATGTTCATATAGATTTATTATTCATATAGTATATTTCTGTTTCGTTTTTACATCTGAGAGATTGTTTTGAGCAGTCAGTTTAGTCATTTGTAAAATTGTAATCATTTGTGTTGTGGCAAATTATGTGCAAAGTTTCCTTCATACTTAATTCAAAAGATTCAGGGAAGTTCCCTTATTGTATGGATTAATGTCGATTTTTTTCTATAGTTTTTTTTAAGAATAGGGCTGTTCAGCGATTAATCGCATCCAGAATAAAAGTTTATACTTACACAATATATCTGTGCACTGTGCATATTCATTTTGTATTTATAAACACATAAACGACAACTTACACATACATGTATATATTTGGGAATTTTTTTCATACATACAGTATATATATATATATATATCATTTAAATGATATAAACATTTAAGCCTATTTTATATAGATTTTTCTTAAATATATACGTGTATGTGTTTATAAATACAAAATTGATATGCACAGTGCACAGACATATATTTCTAAGCACAAACGTTTATTCTGGATGTGATTAATCATTAAACAGCCCTACTATAGATGCATGTAGATCAAATTAATTTACTCTGTACATTCCACTAGTATGATGATGTTTTTGCATGTACTGTATGTGATGTATGTAGCAGCGCTCTGATTGAATCTTGTGAAATATTACTCGTGCAAATGACGACGAATGGGCGAGTGGTCGTATAGGCTACCTACATTATAATTATTTTAAATGACCCTTAAAGCAGCTTTGCTATTGATTCTTGTTAGTAGTGGGTGGGGGGTTCTCTGTTCCCTCATAACTCGGTCCATATGTAGGGAAATGGGGGTGGGGTCCTTCCCAGGTTGAATTAAACAGAAGAGATCAGTTGAATTAGGATTTGTGGGAAGAAGCTCACATCGGATAGCACTGCCTCTGTTTGAGTCTTAAATAATCAGATTGATTTGACAATCCCACACCTTGCTTTACCGTCATCCTGCAGGTTCTATTGTGTTACCTCTCTTAAAAGACTGCCTCTCAGGTGTTGTGTTTCAGGGTGAAACGTGCTCTCTCTGTACTCTACAGAAATGCTGCCGTATAATGGAGCCGCTTGTGTGGAGAGAATCCGTTCAGCGGATAATGGCGTGTGTGTGTGTAGTATTGTAGAAAGCAGATAGCTGAGTGGGTCAGGCCTGTAGAGTAGCACCTCATCATTCATAATGACCCAGACGGGAAGTTGTTTTGAGGTAGGCGTACAGCCCTGGATTTAGTTTCATATGTTCTCTGAAAGGCTTGGTGAATCTACTTTTGGAGCGCAGAGATTGTTTGGGACGTGTTGTTTCTATGGCATCGCTTTATTTTACCTACGCCGAATGTAAATAAATGTGTTGTTTATTGTTAACAATAGTCAAATTGAAAAGCAGAAGTTAGGTAGTACCATGAGCAACTTGCCTCTCTGATATGTTTTGCAACTTTAGACGTTCCTTCTAAAATTCTTTATACTGTAAGAAATATAGCTGTGGATTACTACAAATGTGGATTTTTGAACCGTTTTAGTATATTGCATCAGTTTTGACTTTTGAGATTTTTGTGTGTCTGTATAGTCCCATGTAGCAACTTGTTAGCAAGTGACTGGATCCCCTTGCATAGAATTTGCCATGTTTTCTACAAATGGACAAAGTGCCCTACAGAGCGCATTTCGAAAATACGTGATCTCTTTCGGCAAAGAGGCGATAAGGTGACAAGTCTGACGACATCTAAGTTCTGTATCAGCCACCGTCAGTGCTTTAAAATGGAGCGGTGGAGTGAGCTGTTGGTTGCAATTTGCAATCTCACCGCTAGACGCCGCTAAATTTAATTACTGGACCTTTAAAACATGTACATATTCTGATTCATATTTTTTTTAAACAGTGCTGTTGTACATGACCTTGAAGGAGAGTATCATGTACTACATTCATGTTTACTAGAATCCTGAAGAGTCACAATCAAATAATCAGTGCAGTGCATCTATAATACGCTATGCCTTGGGTGTCTAATTATTGCTAAGCTCAACAGTCTGTTTCGGAGGAATTGTGAACACGGTGCTAAATTGAAAAACAAAACGGCTAAAAATGCCGAAATGTTAGAAAAAAAGTATCTGTGCATCTGTGGTTGAGCTAGAAGGCCACAAGCCCATCTGAACATGTGTCTGTGCGTGTCTGTGCATACACGTTTGTGTATAATTGTGTGTCTATTTCACGCTGTGGCCTTGTGCTGAACAATTCTGAGCTGATGAATAACACATTATGGTGATTGGTTTTGTCTGCTACCTGCAATAACTCTGCCTGTGGAATACGAACAGCCTGCTTTATTGTAACCTCTCTCGCTCTGTCTCTCTCGCTCTCTCTGTCGTCTTTACACAGTACAAATGATGGGCAGAACAAATTGGCCAGAGAAAATGGATGAGAAGGTCTTTGGAGAGGGTCTCATTATTTAAACTGTAGAATAACCACCCATTCCACTGATTATAATGTAGATTTCTTACCAGTCTGAAAATAATTTGGTTTACCTTTTACAGGAGAATGATTATTCTGCAGGAAACTTGCTAGCACTAAGTAGCAGTAACTTTTTGCATCCAGTACAGTACTGAATATTGACCATATCTACAGAATCGATGAATTCCAAACATGTTGCTATTCATGACACATTGTTTTATTCCCTCATTAACACATTTGAAAGCATGAACTCCTAATGCAACATTTATGAGGACTTTGGCACTGGTTTTGGTTCTGTGGCGTTGTGCCTTGGCTGCTGAAAACGGGGTATATTCTGGCTGTGAGACCCAGTGATGAGGGACCACTGCCAGTTGGTTCTCATCACGTTATTGTTGAGCGGTCCCTGCCAGTAAATTGCTGTTACACCTGTTCAGTAAGACTGGATGAGCTCTAGCTGAGGAAGGCCATATGCTGTGCAAACACCAATCCTTACCGCACCTCAAAACACAACAGCCAATTAAAGACGCCTTATTGGAATATGCAATATATTAATTAGACCTAAAAATACACAAGATAAAAGTATCGAGTATATAGAAAAAGTAGCTTTGAAGGGACCAGTTACAATTCTACATGTTCAGTGCAAGAGAAGCATGCTGATAATTACCACAGATAGATAATAACATTGATTTATCCCTCAGTTTGACAATAAAACACATTTAAAGTAATGTGCCATCATTGAGGCAAAAAATACACCATTTCTGAAACATTGCTGTAAGACTTTAGCAAAAATTATTTCTAAGAGAGACTTAGAATTGGCAGATGCCTTCACTGATATAAAATATAAACACATGGATGCATAATAAATGTGGGATGCATTTTTCTAAGCATCAGATGCAAACAGATGTGCATGTCTGAACTGTTGTGTTGGAGTCAGAGAACAGCTGGCCCAACAAATTGTCTGCTCTCGAAATGAACCTATGGCTACAATGTTTATGACGAGACCAATTTCATTATTTGGGGGGGACTGGGGCAGATATATTGGTATATTGCATATTTCAGTCAGTTAAATTTATTAGCTAGTTGACCATTGCCACAATGTATGCTATTGTAGTTGTATTGTGTTCACTTGTTTATCCAACAGCTCAAGTAAAAATGACATTAGAATTTTTGTTTGGTGCGTATAATGGAAAAATGAACTAGGTGTTTGAAGCCAACATGCAAACCACAAACTGCTGGAGAAAACTCTCATTTCGATCTTTTGACATTCTTTTAGAAGAAAAAAATGAAATGGTTTGGATCTTTCAAAATGAGTTCTGAAAGGGTATCACATTCCTGATATGGATTTCACGGAAATGAGTTTGACTGTGCTGACATATGTAAACATGCATTAACTCAATTTATCACAAGAGCAGACCGAGTCTTAGACACTTGTTGTGTGCTCTTGTAATCTTACCTGATAACAGCATTCCAGCGCTCATGCAGTAACCATCTGGACGTTTGCTCTTATGTAGATCCTGCTTTTCCATGGTTAAGCAAAATGCTATAGTAAAACTGAATTCCAATTTTGGCAGATATTCACATTGCTGTAATGTTATTATTGTAGATTAGAAGTCTGTAAGATAACTCATTTTCCTGGCTTGATTTTATGAAGGGTTGATCAGACTTGTTGGAACAGATTTTGATACACACTCCGAATCCACAATCTGTTTAAATTGACCGAGATCTTCCTGCAGGATATTTAGGTTTGTTGGTCCGTAATGTTTACAGTATTGATAATAAGCAGCACCAGCATCTGGACTTTCCATCACAGTTGCAATGCAATTGTATACATGTAGACTGACAACAAGTTTATCTGTAAGTATGCGAGTTCTGCCAGATTTATTTAGTTGGTTTCAATATTGAATAAACTTTGCCTCTGGCACACAAACATTTCTAAGATGCATTTGCTTTCCCTACCAAGGGAATAAAATCGATTTATTTTTCTTATTTTCTGGCAAACCTTTTTAAACATCGTTTTGGAATTCTTGGTGGTTCCCCTTTCACATCTTCAGTCTTTAAATCTTCGTAAGTTTTAAACTGTGCTGTGGAAAATAACTCTTTTTTTTCTCTCTCTCACTGTATTCACTTTGCTTTTTCATCCAAGTTCTTGCCTAGAATTCTCAGGAGCCTGTTAAAGTATTGCTCACAAACACAGTATCTGCACTATCTCATAATTTGCTTTGACAAGAAAACTTTTTGCCAAAAACATAAATAAACATAAATTAAATGGCCAGTGAAGTGAATGGCACAGTTCCAGAGGACCCGATGACTTCTAAGAAACTTAGAAATGGAGAACATGAACATACTTATTAAACTAATTGCAGATATTTTTTTTAGACAGACAGACACCCTATGGTTATATTTGACCATCTTTCTCGGATAAAACATTAGAATCCGACATTCTTGCCTGCAGATTTGCCTCTGCCTTAGATGTGGAATAAGAATTGGCTCTGGAGATGTGGTGGAATTGGCTTTTCCTTATCACATGCTAAAGATATTCATTCAGTGCTTGCCAGCCAAGTGATTCATGATTCAGATTGTTGTGAGTGTCTCACAGATGCGAGATAAAGGTTTTTTCCTATTCCCTCACGGTTGCATGTCCCGTAAGTTCAGATGGCCGCTGGTGATTGAAAGCCCTCTTTAAGGGGTTTTAACAACAGTTCACATCCTTTAACAGGAAGAAAGCTCTTAACCACAAAAGCACAGGTTGAACGAGAGGTAGAAAGGTAGCAATCTATGCTTTTGGTATTACAAAGCTTTGTCTTGTAATGTTATTTCATTGTGTACAAAAAATGCTGTGTACTGTATGTCTGTAATAAACCCATTACATTCATAGTACTGTAATCAATCATTTTCACGGTATGCTTTAAAGTGCAGAGTTGCCTCTTTTATTTTGTTAGTGTAGAGTCAATCAATGATACTAACATCTATGAAATTAACCTCAGAGTTGTTCTTTGCCTTAGGAGATGATCCCCCTCCAACAAACTCGGGTGGTTTTGGGGCATTTCATCTAGGATTGGGTCCCCTGCTGTGCTGTGGGTGAAGTCAGCCTCACAGGCTAAGCCCCCTGCTGGGCTGAAAGATTGCCGACCCACTTAAGATCACATACTGTAAGCCTCTGCTCTCAGCATTTCTTCTGAAGTTTGTTGTCTTTTGCCCTGACTCTCTGCTCCAAAATAATTGAGTGCAAGTTAAAGAAATAGTTCACCCAAAAATGAAATTCTGTAATATACTCACCCTTGTGTCGTTCTAAACCTGTCTGTCTATAAAATATCTGGACCACTCTGTTCAATGTAATGAAAGTTAACGAGGAATGGGGCTGTCAAGCTCAAAAATAACCAAATCTGATTTATCTTATTTATGTATGAATCAATCAGTTGGATTTGTGAACATTTTGGTGCTCATTTTAGTGATTGTTTTTACAGACACAATCCTTATTTTCTATTTGGAGTGACCTAGATATTGTTCAGACAATTAATGTCTTGTGTTCCAGAAACGCTGTAGAGGTTTGCAGCAACATTTGTATACGAGTAAGCATATACTTTTCATTTTTCAGTTTTCCTAATTTAGTTAAAGTGTTTGCTTGGAAACCTCTGCTTTGAGAACTCATAACTACACCCAAAGACAAGATTTTTGTTAAGCCGTGTTATTTTGTACCATGTTTTATGTGCCACTGAGAATTCAGTTACAGTTTGACAGCCTTATGGCTATCAACAGGAATGTAGAATTCTGATTTAGTGAAATTATATACAAATATGAGTTTTACCAATCAAAACTGAAAGTCTTGTTTTGGAAAAAAGAGTCTCAGATTTCACGACTGAAATATCTGCCGTCAGTCTGTGCACTGCAGTACATTAGCCATTCAGCGAACACTGCTGTCCATATGACAGGCAGTATGATGTCAATCCACAAAATAATCAGTTTTAAATTAATAGGGTTCAATGCTTACAGTGATCAGATTAATTCCGCCAGCGTTTTCTAAACCTGTATTAATCCATGTAATCCTCAGAAGCTTGACTGCCAAGTGCTTTAATCCTTTAGCCACCAAGTGAGAAAAATACGAAAGTAGCCATGCAGTTCTGTTCTGCCCCCTCCAACAATCAAATCTTCTCCTCTCGGCAGACTGGGACTAATAGAGATGCCATTCGTGGGCTTATGCAAAACATATGCAGAAAGCAAGGGATCTAAATTTTGTGGATAAGGGACGTTACCAAAGGCTTATGCTAGTAAAATATGTTCAGATGCATGTGAAGAGAGATCCAACATAAAAAATGTGTATGCATACCATGCATTTCTGCAAACACAGTAAAAATTCTACAAATGCAATGTTTAACAATTTACTTGAAGATTTATAGTCGATAGTAAATTGAAGGGTAAATATTAATGAATAATGCAAAGCACAATGCTATAATTGATATAAACCAGATGCCTAAACAGATCTAAGTACTATCTTAAATGCAGAATGTAAATCTATATCTAATCTGAATGCAAATACAAAATGCTAAAGGTAAAATCTTAATAGAGTTCATATTTAGAGAAGTTCTAATGAAAACTTCTACACTAACAAAAGGAATGAAATTATAGTATACCATGTTGTTTTGGGTGTGTATCATGGTAATTTAATCGAATTTCTTTGAAGTAGCCTATTAGTCTATGTTTTATTATATAAAGATGTAGCCACTGTTTTTGTATGGCTTTACAGAATTGTGTGTACATTTGCCAGTAGATGGAGCTCCTCCAAGTGAATGCAGTGCAGATATGGAAAACACGTTCCCTATTTAAACAGCAGTTAAATTACTATTTTAAACATAATTTAATGTTATAATTATATCTAGTTTTGTAACTATACGGAATGCATAGAAGCAGACATTGCTTATGAAAGCAAAACATGCTGAATTTAAAATTATATAATTCTGAATAACAATCTTTGGTATATGTTAGTTTTAGAATTCAAAACATTTCTAAAGTATATAGTATTCGTACCAAACGTTTTCAAAACAGTATTGGAGATTTAAAACAGGATAAATGATATGTGAACTTTTTGTGTTTTTAAATCTGTTTTGTTTAAACTAGTCAACGCTCAAAAAATCTTGTGAGATGCAACGCGTAAACACATGAAAGACAAACTTGAAAGTCATTAAGATAAGAAAATCAGATAGGATGGCCATTCCGGGCTTTTGAAATGGCTACGTGTCATAAATCCGCATGGTTGTGCGATCCGTTCCCTGTTTTCCAATGATCCGATCTGAATTCCTGCTGCTCGCTCGCTCTCTCGCTCTCGCGCGCTCTGATCAGTAAAAAATATCTCCTACAGTCGGGACTGACGCTCACCGTCTACCTCCACCTTTACGCACAATGTCTAGGCGGACGTCCCCGGTTTCGATTTTTTCCAGCTCGGGGTCCTTTTAATCTCGCGGATATGGATTGACTTTGATTTGGCTGTGCAGCCTGTTGAAGTTTTAAACCGCGTTTCTCCGGCCGATCGCGTCTTCCCTTTCGGCGAGCTTCATGTTTCCAGCGGCAACTTTCGGAAGTGACTCGTTCCGGATGCGTTTGCGCTACTAAACCGACCCGAGCGCTCGATCAGGCGGATTTTAAACACGGATCGCGTCCGAGGCTTTTGGTACTTCTTTGACTTGTGATTAAAGTGATGGCGGAGCGGCTGCTCGTCGCGGTTTTCTGCCTCACGATCACGCTTTCACACGCTGAGAAAGGTAAGATCGACATGAAGGGTCTTTAAAGCTTTCTGCAGCGCTACCTGCGTGTTTCTCGGGAATGTGAATTACGTGTATATGCAAGAAAGGGAAGCGGTGAATGTTTGTGACTTACCTTCTCAACTCACTTACACACCTAACGTTATGAATACTATACTTTATTCTGCACGCACAGTTTGCAGTGCTCATTTTTGCAACATTTCTATCATCAGAGCAATTGTATTTAGGTTTAATTCGCATTCACGTAAATAGACTACTCAGCTGGTTCTCCAATAAAACAAGTGACCAAAACCAGAAAATAATAACCCAAGTCTCATTTATTATAGGATAATAACCTCGTGCCTGTTTGACGATCAGTGCTTATGGAATGTATTTCACACACTGTTGGAGTGTCACTACAGCTCCCACACTCTTTCTGTGTGAAATCATTTACATTTTTCGTTATATCGCGCAAGAAGGTGTTACATGCATTTTTTTAGACGTCCAAGTGTTAATTTTACATTTGTCAGTATGTCATGCAAGAAGGGGGTTGCGTGCATTTCTTATGTTGGGTGTTAGAAATGAACTCTTGTTGTTTAATTCAGTCAAGATTGAATTGTGTCTTGTTGATCCAGACATGAAAGAAAAGGTTTTTTGGGGGGGGAGAATGTCTGACCTGTTTATTTTCACATGGGCACAGTTCTGACTAGATGAGTGAAATCGAATGACTTCATTTTGAGACCAAAAACACACTTTGCCTGAGATGCACTGTTGCTGTCATTTTTTTTAATTAAGAAAGGTTGTAATTTTCATGCACGAGATTCCCAAACGACTGTCTTTGTTTTACATTCTTTTTGTTTACAGTGCAACCGAAAAAGCTCGCTTTTCATTTGTGCGATTCATCATTTTGACTAATTTGTTTCAGCAACATGTTGGAATCTGTTCGGCCGGTTGTTCTTTATTGGGATCACGTACGAGGAGTACAGGCGGTAGTAGAGTTTGCGGCTGGTTTCTCTTGCGTGTCGAGGCTGATGGAAGAGGCTCTGCTGCTGCATGAAAAGCAATGTGCTGGGGTAAAAATCACAGGCTTTGCTGGAGATCAGTACAAAAGAGAGGAATGGGGGGCTGGGTGCAATGGGCAGGCTCTGTCTGGAAAGTAATAAAACCAGGAGATTAGGGGGGGAGAACAGGGAGTTCCTTTGGGAGTTTTGATTGATTCCAGAGAATTGGACCTACATGCGATGCCAGTGAGTTTCAAGTTACTAATTGTGGGGTCCACTTCTGAAAATATCTGTTTATGCGAAACACGTTTTCCGAGGTCCTAAATCACACAAATGCGAACCATAAGCAGTTTGGTAAAGGTCAGGCCGCTAACATCTCGATAACCACGTTCCAACTTTTCAGTGTGCCGGAAAGGAAACTGGCATGTGTTGAGATGAGGAATTTTTAGAAAAGTTGTCAGTGCATTCTGTTTACATCCCGTCTTATCGGCGTTATCCTGCTGTGAGAGAATTGTTTGTTGATGGCTTCCCTGCGGTCAATGTAAACAGCATGCTAAACTGTATAAACACACAACCCCGTCTGCAACCACTCTGCAATGTAAGATATCTGCTTCCTC
This sequence comes from Triplophysa rosa, assembly GCF_024868665.1. Taxonomy (NCBI): domain Eukaryota; kingdom Metazoa; phylum Chordata; class Actinopteri; order Cypriniformes; family Nemacheilidae; genus Triplophysa; species Triplophysa rosa. Next base: position 32,460,636 of record NC_079890.1, read on the forward strand.
GCAGACCTCCCCAAATGCAGGAGTCGTGTTAAGCCATAATGCATATAATGGATGGTATTTTTCTACCATAGATACTTTTTTGTTTACGAAAATGTTATTTTTTGCTTTTGTTGTATGAGCATTGCAGTATTTATCCTATGCAAGAGCACTGTGGTCTAAATGTGTAGCACTGAAATGTTTGCTTGCAGCTGGTGGTAGTATCCGCTCGGCACGATAGCTTGATTGCCCCCGTATCAGTCTACTGTTGTGCATTATGATCATTATATGGAGTCATCACAACTGTTGCAGCTGCATGTTTTCAGATGTCTGGGGAACAAAGAGGATCAATATCACTGTAATAAATTCAGAATTGTCAGCAATTGAATCACACTGGAAATAGGGCGTTACAATAACCTCCAGCTGAGAGATCCAGCCTTCAGCGTTCTTTATTAATTTAGATGGACAATGGGCCCTTGGCTAATTGCCTAATGTGTAAACGAAGGCTTGATAGCTGCATGTAAATGGCCTGTGATTGATGGAAGAGTTTTATTGTACTGGCGGCAGAAGTGCTGATGAATAATTTGACCTGATATTTGTCAGCATGTCCTTTAGGATTCTTTATGAGAAGACGAAAGCTTTGTTTTGTCCTTGACCATGTCTGATGTTCAAAACAATAAGCTGCTCACTATGGGGTATGCAGATGTAAACTGTGCACATTGCGCCAAATCAGAAGACATGCTACATTTACCTAAAATTGCAGAGTACGATCAGAGCATGCTTCTTTTGGAATTGATACCCCGTCCCATAATGCATGGCACATGACATGAGCTTCCATTTCAGGAAACTATATCAACTGTAATTTTGAACTCTTTTGGGACTGTCAAAAGTTTAAGCATTTGAAATAACTTATTGAAATAACTTATTAATTTACTTTATCCATTTATCAGATGCTTTTATCCAAAGTGACTTACAAATGAGGGAGCATTTCATATTTTCCCTAAAAGGAACTGTTCATCCAAAAAAAGGAATCATTAACTAACCCTTAAGTTGTTCCAAATCTGTATAAATGTTTTTGTTCTGATGAACACAGAAAGATATTTGGAAGAATGCTTGTAACCAAACAATTCTTGGCCATCGTTGACTACCATAGTAGGAAAAATTGCTTTATAAATTTCTTCGTTCTGTTGAACACAAAAGAAGATATTTTGAAGAATGTAGAAAAGCAAACAGATCTTGGGCACTTTTGACTACCATTGTAATTTTTCCTACTATGGTAGTCAATGGCGGCCAAGAATTGTTTTATTTGTTTTTTACTTTTGGGTGAACTGTCGCTTTAAGAACCAATAATAAGCACAGTGTACATGTTTAACATGTGAAAAGTGTTAAAGCTAGATGAGAAGAAGACCCCTTACAAAATGAACTATTCTATTTTATAGTTTAATTAAGGGATAATCCACAGCTAGCCGTGCGTTAAAGGGTTTTAATGCATGACGTGGAGGCCAAGAACCACCTCGACGCGAAGCGGAGCACTTTGCCTCTGCGAAGTGGATTAAAATCCTTTAACGCATGGCTAGCTGTGGATTATCCCACTTATACCATGGTCATTTGCCAAGTTAAATCTTTTATTGATGTTTACAGTGAAATTTTCGATCAAACAGGTGAAAATTACAGTGATTTTGTCAGTTAAATTTCAAATGTAAACAAACTTACTGGAGCTACCTGTGCGTTAAAGGGTTTTAATGCGCACCTTCCAGCCAATCAGAATCGAGTATTCAAAAAGACCATGGTATAACTAAAGTTTAATCACATTTACTATAATAAAATAATGTATTACTTGTAACTTGTTTAATTGTAAGTTATATGACAACATATCTGAAATGTTTGTCTCACATTGACATTTGACATTTGTGCATTTGGCAGACGCTTTTATCCATAGCGACTTACATTGCATTATACTATACATTTGTTTCTAAGTATGTTGCATTGCATAATGTTTAATTACCTTTAAATAAAAACTGTAGACAGTATACCCTATGTAAGTATTTAATTCTGAACATCATTAATGCTAATAAATGTGGTCACTAGCGTTTCTTTATTGTTATCAGTCTCTAAATTGAAGTAGGAGTGGTTAGAGCCACTTGTGACAAATTCGGGTCCATTTATTGAAAGGATGAGCTTAGGCTATATGACATTAGTGGAAAGATTACGGACGATCCAAGCCAACAGCGGTCAATTCTGCTGCATTACCATCAGTAGTGTGTAATTATGTTACTGAGTGCTCTATTTTAGTGTACTGTTTGAGAAAATGACCAGTCTTACTCAAATCCTCATAAGGTAGAGTATGGCTTTTTATTTCTGTCAGAGGAATGTTGTTGAAATGGTCATGCCTACGGAATGTTTGGTGGTCAAGATCGTCATTTGGGTGGTGAGTGGATGCTGCCCCTGTGGACCTCTATTTGTGGGTAAATTCTTACTGGTGTGGGTTTTGCCAGCCGAGCAGCTGGAGAAGATTATGATGCATGTGTGATATGAATGCTCAGAGTTGGTGAAGTGACGTAAAACTTGCTCAGAGCTTCTGGTGGACTTCATCATTCATCTGTCTTTCTGCCTATATGTGAATGCGTAAGTGTGTATATATGTGTGTATCATTTTTTTCCGGAACTTCTAGAGTTTCACTATTACATTGTGCAGGGTTTGCCTCAATATCATATCAAAGCCGGACCTGAGGACCTGTGATGTGTCATCTGTGGGAAACCAAAACTGCGTGTTGCTCGCCTCACTGGTGCAGTCCAATTGAAACTATTATTTGAAGCCATTTCTCGCTGACCCAATTTGTTTGAACGTTTAGCTTTCATTCTCCGCCCCAACAATGCAAGGACGGCCTGGCTGCTCGCAGCCATCGCCACATTCATTAGTATTGTCCTCTCCATCTTTTCTCGGCTAGTTCAGCTGTCATGAAAAGGGCTCCAGTACTTTCCTTATGGCCTGTTTTCTAGCATTGCACTTAATCATGCAACCTGAAAGGGCCAGACTTTGTAGTTATCACACCTGCTCGATACGTTGATGATGCATATGGTTCACTAGTTTATCTAAAGCTTAATGTAAGCCAGATATGAACAGATGTAGTATAGTCTAATTGGGAGATATAAAGATAGAATTATGGCCTGTTCAAAGAGTTTGCACATATCTGGGTTACATGAACGCTGATAAAGGACTGAATGTCTGTCGAGCTGGTGTTAATAAACATTTAATGCATTGCATGCATTGGTAGAAAATAAGAGGATGAGAGTAGAAATCTGTCATTTTTTATAAATATGAAGTAATATTAATAATACCTCAATCTTTGCTCTGACTTAAAGTCTCAGAAATGAATCAGATTATTTGTTTTAACCTGTAGAAGAAACTCTAGGTTCAGTAGCCATTAAGTGCAAGTACATTTTAACCTCTGTCTGTATTTACATATATTATAATCAGTGTTGGGTGTAACTAGTTACTAAGTAATTAGTTACTGTAATTTAATTACTTTCCCTTGAAAAAGTAAAGTAAGGGATTACTCTTATTTTTTCTGTAATTTAATTAGTTACTTTTGATGTAATTAAACTAAATACTTTGTGTAATATATGTGTGTGCAATAGTGGAATTGACATCAAAATTCAAAGTCTAACTTTAAAATCTTTGCTTTAATGTATAATTCTCACATTTGTAATACTTTGGTCAGTTAATAAGAGTACTTTATGTAGTTTAATATTATTTATTTGAGTGAATTAAAAGAGCCATTTCATGCCTATCCTTGAATCACTTAACTAATCAAGGTTGATATAGGATATAGAAAGTAATTAGTAATAAGTAACTAAATACTTTTTGGAGAGAGTAATTTGTACAATAATCTAATTACACTGTTGAATATGTAATTAGTAACTAGTAATTCATTACTTTTTGAGAGTAACTTACCCACCACTGATTATAATACATTCCAGTAACCTTGTGCTGTATTTCCCCTCTTTCCGTTTTCCTGTTCTCAGACATCTCTGCAAATGTTATACGTGAGTAACGTCAGGTACAGCGTGCATCTGTTCCAAGTGGCCCAGCAGAATAATGCTGAGAAAAAACCATTGAAGGTGATTGCAGCCCCCCGTTGCTGTTGCACATTGTTTGAGCGTTGATGACGGGCACTGCGGGGTCCCTTCCCAAAGAGAACCGCTCACGGTGCGTCGTAGAGCTGTAGGGTACGCAGAGTATCACAGAAGATTGTGTGTTTGCTGAGACTCCGTGCCAGTGAACTCAGCCTGTGGCTCCTGGCAGCATATTTAAGATCTGCCATTCTGATCGCTTTGTTTTATCACAAATATCCAGAAACGGCTTGTCATACCTGCCTACTGCAAAAACAAACACTCCTATATTTGTATTACCCTAGGAATTTAGGTGTGGAAAAGTGAACGCTGGGAATTTTCTCTCCATGTGTAGATTAATATGTTATTTTCTATTGGTTGCCCTAAGCAGTGTTTGACAAATAAAGTAGGACATCTTGTTTAGAGAATTTCTTAAAATGGGTGTACCGAATTTGAGTGTGATAATTATATATTTTATAAGAGAAATGTGTACAACATGTTCCTCTTTAATGTAGGTGTAAATTGAATCATATTATGTCGATATATAGCTGTTATTAAAGTTAATAAAAGGGCTGAGGAGGATCAATGTGCTTTTGTGAGCATTACGTGTTACAGTGTTGTTAAGTCTATTTTTGTTTTGTTTTTTATATAAGGTTGTTTCTAAATGCTAAGGCGTTGTGCGTAGTTGCCAGAGCATGTCTGTGTGGTTGCTAGGGTGTTTTGGGTGGTTGCTAGGCGGTTCCTTGTTGGCCGAAGCAGAGGCGGATGCAGAAAGTAGATGATAGGTGGGCCTGTAAAATAATAATTCGCTGGAATAATTCGCATCACCCTTTAAACCGGTGTAATTCTTAAGAAAAATTGATGGACCGGTGTTCTGTCCCACTGTGGCGTCAAATGCAATTCACTAAACTTCGCTCTACAAATGAAACGCCATCACCATGCAGTTGATTTAACAAGGTCCCATGGCTTTGCGGTGCATGGCTTTCCCTGTATGCATCAAAAGTCAGCGCAACTGCGTGCGGTTTACTAGACTCGTGTTTGTTACAGGCCGGTCGGAGGTGTTTCCAATTTTTATAACCGTCTCTTGTGAAAGTAAACTCTGTGTGCACCTCAGGAAAATTTCTGCATGCTTTAAAAATATGCAGGGCTCTGGACTAACTTTTTGCACTGGTTGCACTGGTGCGCCTAACTTTTTTTCTTAGGTGCACCAGCACAAAGGTTAGGTGCACCAAAATTTTCGACCGCATCGCATTTAACCCCGCAGTTTTACCAGTTCACTTTTTTTTAAATCGCTGTCCATATTGGCAAAATTGACTTGTAAATGATTAACTAACAATCTGGTCAACATAAAGTTCTTTATTTGAAGCACAATTCTACAAGAAAGGTAACTTACTGAAAAAGTGTTGGTGCTGAAAGTGCTTCACTGAACTGAAATTTAAACTTAAAACATCTCAAGATAAATGGACCAGGGCTTGACGTAACCTGGGAGGTTGATGGCTCCGTGTCAGAGCATTGCTTATGATTTTCGGACCGATCAGGCCTTAACTTACATTATTCATGAACAAGTTGTCAATCGTTCTTTTCATCTTCTCTCATCATCCGCGGCTACATCCATTCTGTTTAACTGACGGGCCTATAGGCTCCTCCCCTCTCTGTCTTACTGCAGCACACACATTTTCACACGTACACACCAGAGGTTGCGCTAGACTTTTTATTGTCCGTCATTTTGACTGACAGGCTCGTAAAAAATCCGTCATAATCTATTATTACCCGTCACTATGGTGCAGGTGGCGTTAGGTGGTAATTAGTATGTTCGTGACGTCATCACACTGTAATTGCGTCTCGGAACTTGTTGTATTTTAATACAACTGAATGCCCAATAAAGCCGTTGTTGTTTATATTCATCTATATATTTAATGTTTTAATGTTTATGTACATATGTGATTCGATCTGGGAAAACCCAACACATGGTGCAAATTTATATATTACAGTTTTTGATACCATATTCAAGCCCTTTCCAAATCAGTTTTTATTTTGCTCATATCTTGTGTATGTAACAAAAGTTATGGCTGAGGTCGGCTGAAGCGCTAGGATTTTCAGGAACGGAATTTGGAGGAAAACGGGTTTAAAGTTAAGTGATGAAAATAAAAGCACAACAGTCCAGTATCACAAGTAAAAGTCACTTTAGAGTTGTAAAAGACTTACTCTAATAACAATTTAATAAAAAAACATTTCCCAGTGTTGAAGTCTATAAAAATACTGTACAAAACCGTTTGAATAAAACGAAAGTAAGGAAAATGGTGCGGGCACACTTAAAGAATGAGAGCTCTGCCATTATCACTACACAAGGAAACTAGCAAACATTACGGACAACAACTAATAAGCAGTCAAGCAAGTTTTACGTTGTTTATCATGTGCATAGTGTCTGGACTTTTGATCATCCCTTGTATGTTTTGCGATCGGATAACTCCCGGTGCTGCAGACGGGGAGCTCTGTCATCTCACGAAAACATTGTATAAAAAACTTTGCATGCCGTAGTTTACACAGGACTGGCGGGAAATGTGCATTGATACTCCTTCATTCTTCATGTTATGTGGTTTACTTTGATAGGTGAACTGTCTTTCCCGCATCCCAGCGCAACATCCGACGGGTTTTCCCAGATCGCGTCACATATGTCTAGTCAGTAACAATGACAAGTGAAAACACGCACGTCCCTTCGCGAGCATATCACGCTCTAATGAAGGGAAACGGGGAGTTACAAATTGCCCTCATTGTAATCCGACAAAATGACGGACGGACGGACGGCCTTCAGATTTTTCCGTCACTGGTAAAAAAAAATCTGTCAATGACAGAGAATTTTCGTTTAACGCGACATCTGATACTGGTACACACACGTACAGGAAAATCTGCACCACGGCCAATTAGAGGGGGGGTCCGCCCTTCACTATCTCTGATTGGTTTAGACCACGATATGGGCCTAATGTGTGTCTGTTGTTGAATCACAGGGAGACTTTCAGAGTCGCGGAGACTTTTTTTCTCCCTCGAACGGCTGGTCGCACCGGTGCGACCTCAGATTTTTCTTAGTCGCACCATTGAGAAATAAGGTTGCATGTGCGACCAAATTGGTCGCACTCTAGAGCCCTGATATGGCATTTTTTGTATTGCTATGTTAAATCCATTTAAACTGTTCATACCAATAAGAACTGAAGGAGCGTGGCTTTCCATCGATTACGGTAATCTGATATTTTCCCAGCACTGGTTGAGTAGCCTGTGTTCAGTCGAATTGTCCTACCTTGTCAGATTTTCCAAATTTTTGTAAAAATGGTCTGGAGGTGGACAGTTTTGATTTACTAATTCGGAAGCCGGCTGAGTGAGAATATCAGTGGAGGCTGAAGGACAAATGCTGCCATTAGCACTCGACTCATTGGGTGTTGCTGTGTGTATTTCACCTTCATTTCCAGGTGCCTCAGTGTGTTCTTCAGCGTCATTGTCTGGATGTAGTTTTTTGAAAAACTGCCGCATGGATAGCTGTTTAGCCATATTTACATGAAGAGAATCTACAGACAGCGATATTGGCACGCAGTGTAATGGCCGTAACGTAACTGACGTCACGTGAGCATATTCTTAATAATATTTGGATATGATTATTAATAAACAAACAATTCAAATGTTTTTATTTAATTTATACAATTCAAATTTAGAATTAATAATATTTAATAATATTCTGTCAGTTTTCGCCCCTGGGCCGAAGTCAAAACAGGTCACTCTAAAGCTCAGTTTATACTCGTGCGTAAGACCTACGCCGTAGCCTACGCAGAGCCGCGTACCCTATGCCGTAGCCTAAATTTATTTATTTAATTATCCACCTGGGAAAAAGTTAAAGTCTGATTGCTCAGAAAACAAATGCAAAACTCTTCTTTAAAAGGGTTAGGGGTTTGCCGTAGGGCTGTGTATTGGCAAGTGCCTCCCGATACGATACATATCACGATAGATGGGTCACGATACAATATATTGCTATGTATTTCGATACGATACACATTTGCGATATATTGCAATACTTTAAATAGAAAATGTAAAAACTAGAGCTAGAAATACAACATGCTTTGCACCACCGGGGGTTTTCTGTAAGGATAAGTGTAAAACCATCCCTTACCTCTGCAGAGTGGCCATGATGTGCGATGCATGGACCTTTAGATCAGAGGTTTGGGTTCTCAAACTGTGGATTGCGCCCCTCAAGTGGGTAGCACAGGGGAATAAGGTGGCTCACGCAAGTCACTTGGCTGTTGTGGTGCATTACAGTTAAAACACTGAACATGGGCAGAATAAAACCTCTGGTTCATCCGTGCTGTAAATGTGCTGGTGTCACATCCGTGAAAGCACAATAAATGTCATTGTTACTTTTCTTAATAAACTTTTTGTCTAATGCACTGCAGTAGCCAAGTGACTTGTGTCATGACTTGCGAAGCCTACAAACAGCATTATTTTATATAACTCATTACTCCATGACTTATTTTGAAAACCAAAGCAAACCCACACATCAGCTCTGAGAGCTCCAAGCGTTCTTATGTTTTTCACCATGCTCGCTTCCACTTACTTTTGGCCGTATGTATATGACATGATTTTAAAAAATTATCGATAGTAGAGGTATCACTATCGATAAACTATCGAAAAAAAAAATATTGCAATAGTTACATGTATCGATATTTTTGCACAGCCCTAGTTTGCCGGTTGAAAATCGATTATATTATGTGATGATTCAAGCTGGTTGAGATATTTGAATCGCAATACATGTTTTGAACAGCAGGGACTGCTGTGTTTACATTAACATTTGCATTTATGCATTTGGCAGACACTTACTTACATCGCATTATCCTATACATTTGTTTCTAAGTATATGCAATCCCCTGGGATCGAACCCAAGACCTTGGCGTTGTTAGCGCCATACTCTAACCACTGAGCTGTTTACTGCAAACTTGGAAAACGTGGATATGTTGATATTTCTTAAATGTAAAACAATCCAATAAAAGCACAGACAAAGTCTTAGTTCGTTTATTTTGAAGAGATTTTTGTATTATTCATTTTTTATTTGATTTAGAATTCGATTTGGAATTCTTTTTGTTACTTGACATAAAATATATTTTATTTTTCTTTCACAAAGAAACGTGCAGCATTTAAGAAATAATAAAAGAGCAGTTGTTAATTCCTAATTTGTCTCAACTCATTTTGTAAAAATAAACCGTGAATGAATCGTATCGTGAGATTAGTATCGTGAATCGCATCGCATAGTGAGCTGAGTGAATCGTTACATCCCTATTAAAACCCCAAGGTTAAGCTTTTCATATGCTTCAATTTGCATTATTTAATAAAAGTAATTGAATTACTCCTGTCATCGTCTGCATTTCATTTGCTTTCAGAATCGCCCTTTATTGACGTAACCCTCAATGACGGTGGGAGTTTGGATGCGGTTTTTGCATTATTCAGCACTGTTGCAGCGGTCATTGGGGTGCAGCATCTGTAACTTGTAGACTGTGCACGATTCCCTAAAGGAGCGACAGGAGTGATGGAAGCCAGCTGCTCTAGGTCCCCGACCTGAAGCGTTGACCTCTGACCCTGGGATAGAAAAAATAGAACACTAGAAAAAGCAGAGAAAGCTCCTGCAGAGTCTTTCTGACATTCCAGCACTGTCTTCTCGGACATGTGTCGCATGATACCAGAGAGCATGTTCACGTGGGCGTCATTAAGTGAGGGCCAGCTGTTTCTGCGTATGCCTAATGAGCTGTTTTATGCAAAAGATCTGATGATCATGCACATTTGACTGACTACCTGCTGAAAAAGTGCTCCTGCTATTCTATGGAAAGCACAGGAGATTTGCACAGATTATGAGCACCCGTCATTCCTGTTTTACAATCTGCCGCTTGCATAATGGCCAAGGTGCATACCCTTAGGAAAATTAACCATGGTAAAAGTGAAATTATCTTGTATTTTTGTCATTCGTATGCAGAGTTTTTACAAATGTTCACAAATATCATGGTTAAATTATAGTAACATCACGGTAAATTTGTGGTTGCTATGTTTTAACCTCACATAAAACCAAAAGACTATGGTTACTGTAGTTAAACATAGCCTTTATCACTCGTGCTCACAAATGAAGTGAATTAGCTACAAGACGAGTCCGCTATTAATATTTGACTGTGATTTGCAGGCATATTTGCACAATTCAAGGGCTGAATCTTCCTGGGATTCACCGTACACAAATAAGATTTCCACTCACCTCATAATAAGGTTTGATTTCTGTAATTAGGTAATTTTGGTAGTGAAAACTCCCATGATTTTCAGAGGTGCGGTTGTAGCATCCTTCCCATTATGTTCATCAAAAAGCAATTACATGAAGCTTCTAAAGAGGGATCTTTTTTATGCGGCGCAATTATACACAGATTTACTTTTATCTTGCATTTCTAACCTCTAGACACTCGCACAATCCCCCCACTTTATGGGAATTAGGCAAAATCATGTACACTAAAACGGAGTGATTGGATAATTGGTGGTTGCAGTCGAATACTATTTCCTGTCATCGTGGCATCAGTCTTTTCTTGGGCAAAATAAAAACACTACCAGTTTCTGTAAAGTGGTGAGCTTACACACCCAAACCAGCCCACCAGATACAGTAGTCTATTTAATTGCTGCCGTATTCCCAGCACAGCCGTTCGCAGTCAGGGTGGTAGGGTGGTGTCTCGTATTGCATGCCGAAAAGAGGAGGGGTCAGGGGTTCAATTGCCCCCACTGGGTAAAGCCTTAGATGCATAGTGACAATAGAGCTGCCTCACGCTGGCTACAGTGATAATTAATTTCTAATTAGGTTAAATCTGCTGAACTGTCCTGAGCTCACAGGCTCCAGTCATAGACGTGAAAGGAACCTATATTACCTCAATTATTTAAAGTGTGTAATATTCTCTATTAGGTCAGAAGGTATATTGTGCTTTGATGATTGTTGATAATAAGCTTAATTTATTATATTTATTTAGGCTTGATTTAAAGGCAGAAATAGGTGAGCATTAAAGAGAGAATTCAGAAAAAAAACATGACTGACTTTCTTCTGCAGAAAGCAGAAGATATTTTGATCCAAACAATTGATTTCAACTGGATGGAAACTAAACTACTGAGACATTTCTCTATATATTTTGTTTGTTTGTTTGTTTTCCACATACGAAAGAGCCATATAAAGGTTTTGAATGTCATGAGGGTTTATAAATGACAGAATTTTGATCTGTAGGTGAGCTATCTCTTTAAGGGTTCTGTAGATCAGGATTTTGAACCTCACACAGAATGAAACGGGTGTGGGTTATAAAGATTGAGGGTGTTATAAGTCGTGAGATGTTACATATATGACACAACTTTAGCTAACAAAAACCAATCTGTGTGGAGGACAGTATTTTACAAAGTGTTTTGGGGGATTTTCCATTAATGTCGATGCAGAAATCTGATTTGAAGACATGCTTGTATAATTTTATATGGCAGTATGAAACTCATTTGTTTGTCATTTTTGTCATTTCACTGTTATCTGAAAATGTTTTTATACTTAATGATGTTTTGAGTTCAGTAAACTCATCCCCCGTGGAATTTATTTTTGGTGAGCTTTATCTTAGTGCTAAAGCACACTCACATTTAAGTAAAGACGGTGACTTGTGTATTGTGGTTTTGGGTCAGCGCTTGCAGCAGATTGTATGAGTAATATTTCCTGAGAGGAAACTGTTGTGTGAAAGGAAGGAAGTCATTAGGAAATCTGGACCCCGCATCTATCTCCAGCCAGTAAACAGTGAGGGTGAGCATCAGCGGCCGTGATAGAAGACAAACTGTGACATGGGCACAGATTTATTTTTTTGTTGTTCTGTTTATATTGTGTAGCAGTTGCTTCCCTTCAGCACCCCTTTTAAGCTTTGATCATAACATTTAAAGGGATGGTCCCAAAATCATTTGATCACTCTTATGTTATTCAAAATCTATATGATTCTTTGTGAAAACAGAAAGAAGATATTTAAGAAATGTCTGGTTTTGTGTCAATACAACGAAAGTCAATGTTCTTTGAAATGTGTGTGGTTTTTTTTTTGTTGGTTCTGTAAGAGAAGGAAAGTCATACGGAGTAAATGATAAAGAATTTTCATTTTTGGGTGAACTGTCCCTTTAAGACTTGCTTACCTCAAGGTGAGGATGTAAACATGTATTATTCATATAGTCTATTCAGGATACCAATGTAATAGGTTAAGAATGATTGAAAAAGCTATATTGAACAATGTCTAAGCTGGTTACAGCTCTCACAGTTTGACTCTACAATTTAACAAGTTTTGATATCATCCTCTTTCTGAGCAGTCATAACCCGTTGTCTTGACTATATTCATCTTTCCTTTCAGCCGTTTAGTCTTTCAGTAGTTCAGAGTGCTTGCAGTCTTGTGTAAGTGTACTTGAAGCAGCGATCTCGATCTAAAATGAGATTTACCTTACACGGGCTAAACCTTCGCTCATTCCTCCCGCTTTGTTCTGCACAAATTGATTTCGGGTCCTTGACCAGCTCTGGTGCTCATACGGCTTGTCGTTATTGAACCCTCCTAACCGAATTACTCAAGGTAAAACCTTCCTAATATCATTTCAAGCTTTGCCGTCCATTTTCATCCAGTGAATTCTTTCTGCTAATGAACAAGTAAATGCGATCATTAGGGTCCTGCGCGAGTGGCACATGGGGAAAGGCAAATGCCGTGCGCTTTTGCCGTGGAATCTCAACAGAAATGCAAGACGGCACATCGATCAGCCATGAAGTCACACATTGCCACACTTCACATCAGAATCTCTGTGGAAAATTGACCAGTACTTAAGTGGTTATGGAGCTGTGCCGTATTGGGCCCCTGAGAACCTCGGCAATGACTCGAAACATCTATCCCGTCGTGCAGCGCTCCCATTTGAATTTCATTTAGCATTTGATGTGTTGTTATGTGAAGGCATGGGGGGATGGAAGCAGGTTGGAATATGTGGCGTGACCGGCGGAGGCTCATTTGAAGCTTGTTTGTGTCCCGGGGGGGCGCTTGCGTAAACTGCTGTCCTCTGGGCTTGCATACATTCTATTTTTGCCGACGTTTCCTGCAAGCCTGTGCTGATCTCAGGCTGGAGGTGGTACAATCAATATCTTTTTTTACCCCCTCCCCATCTGCTCGATGTTACTTATTCGTGTCACCGTCCCATCCACCACGCCTTAGTTTGTTACGTTGAATAAAATGTGCTGTGGTTGCTCTATAGCTGCTTTAGCGTGTATCATTTACACCCGGATGTCCATTATGGTCTCCACCGTATGTTTTATGGGTATTTACCATAAGTGTGATTGAATTATTCAGCGTGTGACACTGTGTTTCTTACGAATGCACCGTGGGCTGTTGGGAAATGCTAATACGATGTTTTCTCTACCTTTCCATATGGTGTCCTACCACTTTGGTGTCGGCGGTGATGCCAAATGAGATTTTAATGGCTGCGAGAATATAGAAGGTAAAGCTAGCAAAATGAATAACAAATAATTCATGGATTTTGGATATAGTGGATCCACCAAAAGACACATTTGATCCATTTCCCCTTGCAGCCACTCGCATTAATAATGGATGCTACTTTCTTCCCCCCCCTCAAATCCTACAGGGTGCAAATTCTGCCTCCCTGCCCCCCACTTCTCTCCGCTGTGGTTCCCATCATTGACTAGCCTAGTCTGGTTTAGTGCATACATCATTCTCGCACCGTGACTTACTGCTATTGTTGATTTGGCCAAGTGCATCAGGAAGGTGTCTGCTTTGTTGTGTAACAAAGCCGACTGTCATTGAATGATGTTTTAATCTAAATGCTTCTTCATGTTTTGTTTTGAGGTCACCTCGGACAAAGCCTCAGACGGGGTCACGCTGTGCTGAAGGATCCATGTTTTTTTTTCATCTCGTTTAGCTGTGGCACAATGCAGAGGGGTCAGAAGTTGAGCCAGGACTGTATTGCTAGTTTAGAGTTGTGGAAAGTGGTGATAAATTAAGATTAAAAAAAAGTGATGAATCTGTGACTTTAATGATGATACACCTCATCTGCCTCAACTCGAACACAAAATGACGGCCGAACTTGTTTTAGAAACATGGCTATTTTCAGTTCAACTTGTTATTTTAGAAGTCATTAAGTGAATGGAGACTTAAGTAATGTGTGCATACACTGCCAGCATCAATTTTGCAAATGTAAATTAAGAAGATTATGTATGGGTTTGGGTACCAAATTTCCTTCTCTACTGTTTGAATATTGCTTTAAGCTTTGTGCATTAGCTGTTTGAAATTTACATCTCATTTTCTTTCAGTTTAAATGAAACAGTCATTTAGTAAAAGCGAATGGTGCGTCCTGAATAAAACTAGAAGACCTTGACTTCAATTTAAAACCCCAATTCTTGTTTTATTTTAAAACATGAGAGAATAACCAGGGTATTCTTTAATATGACCTTTTGCATTACACAGAATGCTGTATAAGTTTGGAGTGACTCCCATCAATGAGAATTTTTGGATAAACTGTTCCTTTAATTCATATCATCTCTCTCCATTAGCACATGCTCTTTTCATTTGTCAGACGGCTCAGAATAATTTCCAGGGCTGGTGTTTGTCATCCTAAAGGCGATTGCTTCTGTCCATCAGTCTTTCTGGCAGCTCATTGATCTCTGTGAGTCATGAATATGTAGAAGAGGCTGTTGGAAAGCGGAGGGGAGGAGCTATCGATGTCTGACATTGAGAATGTGTTCAGATAGTGCTGAAATCCGTTTAGAGAGGACATTCGTTCCCTTGCCTAATATATAATTATTATAATTATGGAAATGTGTAGGGCCTGTCTGTCAGTCTGGCTAGATCAGGAGATCGTCGAGTGAAGCTTTATTTAGACTTTTCTGCTTTGTGGTTAGACTGTTATAATATTCATCTCTTAACAGGTTTGTGGAGAGACTATGGGCGGGTTTCCATCACCCTGGTTTTATGCGCATTTTGATGTTTCACATCAGAAACTAGTAATGGAAACTCCAAATTAAAAAAAAAAAACCTGTTAATTTGCCAATAGGTTTTTATGCTCACTTGAGGTGGTTTTTCTTTTTTGCGAAAAACAGTTAACGCGAATAATGGGAGATGGAAACGCATTTGTCGAATCAATTCTGACGTAGCGAAGATTAAACCCACGAGACTAAGCGGCTGTTGCCATCGATGATTTCTTTCTGGTTTCCAAATCTTTTTTATTTACTGGTTGGTTACTAGGTTACCATTACCACCATGATCTGCTCAAGGAACTTGATGGAAATGCACCAATTTCGCATTAGTCTTTCCTCCTGTTATTGCGAACTTTTGTGAACTGTTTTACTTCATTTATGTGTAATTTAGTGACACCAAACGCTCATAAAGACTATCATTAAAGAATTGCAGGGATGTCAGAAATGATGGGTGTTGATAAGTGGTTGCTAAGGTGTTTTGAGCGGTTATCTCATTTCTGTGGTGTAACTAGGGTGTTTTTGAAGTTTACTATGACCTGGCTTGGTGCCTACTTAAACTAGACCAATAGAACCCATTTCGTACGAACTGTATACATTTCTTTGTTTGGTTGAACAGGAAGAAGGATATTTGGAAGAATGTTTAGCAACTGAGATTTCCAGGGCACCATTGACTACCACGGATAGAAAAAAAAATTTTTTGAATACAAAATTAGATATTTTGAAGAATTTAGGACAACAAAAAGTTCTAGGGCACATTTGACTACCATTTAAATATTTTGTACTATTGTAGTCTCAGTTGCTATCATGTTTCTAAATTTTTATTTTTGGGTGCTGTTCCTTTAAATACTCTCTTGTTTGTAAGTTGCTTTGGATAAAAGCCTTTGCTGAATCAATACATGTAAATTATTATGTACATGACTATGAAATATTATTCCCAAATTATGATGCATAATGATTGTGAAAATCAGAGTTTTTTATATGAACAGACACAGTAATCATAATTTACTCTGATTTACTTCATCTGCTCTAGATTGTGCTGAACAGAACACATAAAAGAAACCTAAGAACTATAATTGTTTCTTAATTATGATTGAACTGACTGTTAATGGTCACAGACTTCTAGTGTTAATTAAAAGAATCAACTTGACCAATCACATTTAGAGGAATGTGTATGCAGAACACCATTCATAGTGATGTTATACGCCCATTGCCATAACATGCTATGTTTCTGTACAGCTGCTGCGAAGGCAAATATTTCAGTTCCAAAGAAAGTCTCACATCAGCAGGGTTGTGTGTTTATTCTGAGGGTCATGCATGAATAGTGTATGAATAATGACCGTGCTCTGTGTATGAGATGTCTAAATCTCCGTGTGCTTGAAGAAATGATCATGTAATGAAGCGGTGGCACACAATGCTGAATTACTTCTCAGAAATGAAGCTTTCACGCTAAGACAGTTTTTAGGATTTGGTTGTGATGTGACTTCCGGTGTAGGGAGAGTTTGAAAAAAAGAATGGCAAATGACTCCAAAGAAATGGAAAAACTGTATTTTAGGTCACAACTGTGGGTTGAGTGTGGATTTCTGATTGAAGGTTTGGTTGGGTTTCTATCAGTTTTGCACTGTGGCCTGTAGTGACCGAGAAGCGTCTACAATTCTGGATGTAAACATAATTCAAACAGAGCCGAAGTGTTCAAATGCAAATGAAACTTGTTTTGAGTTGATTTTTGTTTCTGGTCGTGCAGTGATTTAACTCTACAGGCTGTTGGTATGCGGAGACGCTTCTAGCTTTTAAAAGGTAATTTCTCATCTTCACGCTCTGTAATTAAAGGAACCCCGTGTGGTCTTAGATATTTTTACATGTTGAGTCGAAGCCATCTCAAACGGTTTGATTTAGCTCGACATGTCTTTCACTGAGAGTTTGGAAACGGTGATAATGTGGACGTTACGCTCTAGTATCCGTTTCTTTCTAGGGAAAAAAAGGTCATGGAAAAACACCACAAGATTCCAATTATAAGGAGCGTATGATCCAAGAATCTTTCTGAAACGATGGCTGCGTGGAATTTGATGCATGTCCAGGGTTCCTCTTGTGTTCCTCTATCAAAACCTCAATTTCAAGACATAAAACAAAACAAAATATATCTGGCGGTGTGCTATATGCAGAATACTTGTCAACCTGCGTCTTTGTATATTATTGCATTTTTCGCAGTTCCAGTTCTACTAGACTGATATACCACATTAAATTAAAATTAATTGTGGGAAAAAAACCCAGAACCGATTCTGTAATATTTAATGTTGTCCAAGACAGATTTTGTTTGGGACTAATTATTTGTCCATACTGTGTAACAACCCATATGTCCGTTTCACAGATAATCCAGCTCTTGTTTTGCTTTGCTGATGAATGCACATTTCTTCATATCCCTTGGACATTGACTAGCATCTTCTCATTCTGCGTCCCTCAATCAGTGGCAGGTTTTCTCCCATCGGAACAGGACCCCTCCCTGCCCACGGGACTTCATAAATATCATTTCGTCCAGAGGAGCTGCTGACACTGAGCAAAGGGCCATCATAAATTATTCATCCTTAGTCCTGCTGGCTCGCTGCTTAGGAATTCACACCGCAAGATCTTTACTATGCAGGTTTAGAGCAGTGCATGATCTAAAGACCCCTCTCTCTCGCCCTCCCTCTCAGTTTTAATCTATGTGTATGTATTTCTCCTCCCAGGTTCTTCAGAGCATTTTATATAGACTTCTGGGTTTCGTACAGAGAAATCTTGATCTTATAAGCCCTGTGTCCAAAATCCTATTATTAACATGTCCGAAGTGTAAGGGGTTGCATAAAATGTTTTTTTGCTAAGCTCATGTCTTAAGTACTACTTGTTGCAGTGGGTTTTCTTATTTTTTTCCTGATAATATATCCTTTTGATTATTTAGTCTTTTAAGTCTGAGATTCAAATATTCCCCTAGATAGTTCTGCTAGTCTTTGGTCTTAATAGACTTTAAGAATACCTTCAACAACAATCTATCTGTATGCATTTTTTTAAATCTTATTTTATAGAAACGGCATTATCGGTCCCTTTCTGCAAAAGTGTGTCATTGATGTTAGTTCTTGATAGTGTTACTGTGTCTGGTATTCATTAGCATGAATATTTTGTTTGAATTTTAAAGTCTTCTGTGCTATTATGGTCACGTGATGTCTCTTTGATAAAACTTGAGTAGTCATGATATACACGGCACATTATTGTATATATACAGCACATTATGCAGTAGCAAATATTCGATTTTGAGCGAAGTCGATATTTATATGTCCGGAGTTTATTTCTTTTTGGTCATTAGTGTGGTTCTTTTGTGTGTATCAGTCTGCTAAAGGAACGACACAATCATCCTCAAAGTCTGTATTTGGTGGTTCAGACATTAAAAGACTCCAGCCGAGTTTAAGCTATATGGAATGCTGTAACCTTGAGAGGAATTCTGGGTAGGACAATACACAGCTAACTCTAGTAGCTTACATTCATAAGTAAGATCTACAGAGAGACACAACTGCAATGCTTGTTCAATAAAGAAGATTGTTGTGTACACATTTGGAGAAAAGTCAGTAACAATTAGCTTCCTGCAAGACATTTGTTTGTGATTTATTACATTAAAAGCCACACACAAAAGGCTAAAAGTCTTTGATTGGATTTATATTTGAAGGGCTGTAGTCATTGTTATTTGAATAGTGTCTTAGTTTGAATGTTTTCTCAGCAGAGTGAATTGGCTGACATTTACACACAATGCTGGTGTGGAGCTCCATGAGATCTGACAGCGAGGCTGTGCTCCTGGGGAACTGTCGGATGGCTTTGTACAAATTGGTGTCAGTCTTAGCAGTTTGGTTTGGCCAGGAAACCAAGTCTGTCCTTCTCTGTGAGGAGCTTTAATGATTCTGACTGCCCTGTGTGATTTTCTCTGTGGCCTTTTTGGCTTCCCTGCCTTACAGGCTGTGTTTCACAGACACGCATAATATCTTAATCCAGTACCAAAGGAGGGACTCACTTTAAAGACCCATTAAAGTGTTTTGAAATGTGCAGCTTTGTTCGATGCTTTGACAGTTTTGGCCGAAACGGGAATTTAGGGTGGGATGTATTAAAGGGCCCCTCCCTCTTTTAAAGGGACACTTCACCCCAAAATGAAAATTCTGTCATCATTTACACACCTTCGAGTTGTTCCAAATCTGTATACATTTCTTTGTTCTGATGAACACAGAGAAAGATATTTGGAAGAATGCTTATAACCCGAGAGATTTTGCCCCCCCATTGACTGCCATAGTAGGGAAAAATACAATGGTAATCAAAAGTGCCCCAGAACTTTTTGCTGTCCTACATTCTTCAAAATATCTTTTGTGTTTTCAACTGAACAAAAAAAAAGATAAAGTAATTTTTCCTACTATGGGAGTCAATGGGGTGCAAGATCTGTTTGGTTAAAAGCATTCTTCCAAATATCTTAAATTTATATAGATTTGGAACAACTCGAAGCAGGTGAGTAAATGATGACAGAATTGTCATTTTTGGGAGAAGTATCCCTTTAAAATAGGCAAATAACATTAACCCAAATACTAAAATACTTGCATACTAAAAGCCAAAAACATTTTTATTTAGTCTAGATTTTGATCACCTAAAACATTCTGTCTTTTTTATTTCTTTGTCTTTTCCTCACATTCGATAGACAATAGTATTTGTCCCTATTTCATTCAATCTGGATATTTTGTTTGTTCCGTTTATCCCAAAGAAGATCTCAAGTCTGCGATATCACACCTCCTTATGCATAACAAATGGCTGTGTTTGTTTCAGGTTTATTTGGCTTGAAATTGTGCCTGTGAGAGTCCATAAAGAGGTCTAAATTGATTTTAAATGATATGTATTGGACAGCTAATTAATACGGCTAATTGACTGTGTGAGGGAGCGATCATGCTGTTTGGCCGGGCTCTGTACAGATGCTGCCTCAGGAACCCACCGCCCCACACAGACACGCTTTTATTGATTGTTTCTCGCACCCTTTGCCCCATAACAGTTGTCCAAAGCCGCAATAAACAATTAGCCTGTCGCACTACTTATAGCCAGAACATGTACCTCGCAGCCTTTGATTTACCCAGGGGACGGGGTTGCTGAATGAAGGCACCCTGACACATCGAATGTCCTCCTGTTCACCCCGCCATACAGACGCAGAGGGCGGAGAGACACGAGCAATCATTCAGAGCCTCCACACCCCCCATCAGTTACTCTTACAACTGATGTATGGAGAATGAAGATGAATGTTGCTGCGGATGGAGATCAGGCTGGTGTTTTATGTGCTTCTGGCATTGAGACAGAGACATGGGGAATTTAGTGTCTCGTAACTTATAATTTATTATGTGGATTTATGGAATACGTAATTCTGATTGGTTGTACTCTGCAGTCCAGATCAAACTTTCGAGGTTTATTTTGCTGATCATAAGATAACTACAATAACACTTGGTAGTGTTACTTCAGCCTACTTTGGATTGTTACAACATTGATAATATAGTAAATGAACAATGTTTAATCTTTCTCCGTGTTACCTGGAAAGATAAATGCAGCCAAAATTAAAATTCTTTCATTATTTACTCATCCTAATGTCTTTCCAAACCTGTATGACTTTCATTTTTCTGCAGAGCAGAAAAGAAGATATTTTGAAGAATGTTGGTTACCAAGCAACATTGAACCCCATTGACTTCCACTTTCTGGACACAAAACCGCTGACACATAGTCTCAAAATAAGGGTGAACAAAAGAATTACAAAATGTTTTCTTTTCCAAGCGATAGGACTCATTTTCTTGTCAGATGACAAAAATGGATGAAAATCCCACAGTCATCCAGTGGAGCAGCAACCTATAAGCAACCATCCATTACACCATAGCAACACGACAACACCCCCTCTGAACTCCTTAGCGACCGTGCAGCAATGCACTACACCTTAGCATCTCGATCTCTCAGTGTTGGTCTTTAGGTCAAGTCCAGCTAACCATTCTGATGTGATTGTGCCCTAGAATGTGTTTGTCTCCGTTCTGTTCTCTTCTTTTTTCAGCCATGTTTCTTTTCATCGGGACACAATACAAAGTCTCGTGTGAACGTCTCTGTGTTGAAGGGATTTTGTTCTGGTTGTCAGTGTGAATGCAGAATGACAATACACGTTAAACCTTAGCTTGCTTTGTCCAAATGGAGTAATGGATCCATTTTAATAGGAAGTGTGGTGTTTCTATACAAGGTCTTTGTGTGGATTTAGAAGGTTTATGTGTGTGCGCACACTGTGCAGGGTGTGTGGTTTGTCACACGCATGAATGTTCACATGAGTGTTGGACACAGCTCGTATGCACTCGCTCAGCTTTTCTCTGCGTAGCGGGTGGTCATAACTCCTCCCCTCCAGGCGCGCCATGTCTGGACAATGTCAAATACACTGCAAACGTTCTTTGTTCCTCCGGCCACCAGTTATGTGTTTTGACCCCTCTGGCGATCTTTGTAATGTCTCAATTAATACTTGTCCCACACTGTCTCAATGTCCTGTTCTTATTCTTTCAGTCACACTTCACCGGGGATAATCACAGCCCTCTCTTACCAGCACTTTTAATATTTTTTATATATATTTTTCTCATATTTGAGATATTTTGTGTCCTTTTTTGCAATTAATGCAGCTTAAAGCACTTGGGATACAGACTATTTAAACTGTTTTCCACAGGTGTGTGGAAATGACCCGAAGAGCACATTATAAATGTCATAAGGCTTTCTCATGAATAGCAATTACGATTTTCTTTCTTTACATTAGTTTATATGGCACCAAGGGGTCACAACTGCAGCAAATTGAGATAAATTAAAAACAGCATCAAAGTCAAATACCTACATTCACATTTTTCCATTCGGCAGATGCTTTTATCCAAAGCAATTTACATCACATTCAAGCTGTACTTTTTTGTCAATATGTGTGTTCGCAAAGAATTGAACCTATGACCTTTGGGTGCTTCCCAATAGCATAGAACCATTTTTTTGCTGAACGTCCAAAGAACGTTTCTGTTTCACCAATAATTATTTGTTGTTCAAAAAAGGTTCTTTAGGTTATAAAAAAGTAAAAAAGAATTGGTTCTTATAAGAACCTTTAAACGAATGGGTCTTTTGGGAACCAAAAATGGTTCTTCTATGACATCGCTGTATAACCTTTTGAAGCGCCTTTTTTAAAGGGACAGTTCACCCAAAAACGAAAAATCCGGTCGTCATTTAGTCACTCTCTAGTTGTTTCAAACGTGTATGAATGTCTTTGTTCTGATGAACACAGAGAAAGATATTTGAAAGAATGCTTGTAACCATAAAGTTCTTGGCCACCATTGACTACCATAATAGGAAAAATTACAATGGTAGTCAAAAGTGCCCCAAAACTGTTTGCTTTTTTCTGTTTTATCCTATTTTGTGTCCAACAGAACAAACAAATCATAAAGCAATTTTTTCCTATATGGTAGTCAATGGTGACCAAGAACTGTTTGGTTACAATCATTCTTCCAAATATCTTTCTCTGCGTTCATCAAAACAAAGCCATTGATACAGATTTGGAACATCTTGAGGGTGATTGAATCAAGACAGAATTTTCATTTTGGGTGAACTGTTCCTTTAAGAGTGTTGCCATTCTGCCACATTTTACCTAAAACCTTACCACTACCACTGTTCTTGTGCACGCACTTGTATTTTAAGAAATGCAAATCCAGTTCTTTGTTGAGATATTTTAGATCATGGGTGTCGTTTCTCTGCTTCCTCCTACTGTAGATTTCCAGCTGCTCTGCTTTTGTGTCTCTCAATTGAAAGGGAAACGTCCTCGTATCATCTTCTCATTACGTCATAAACGTGCAAGCAATCGGAGGAGTGCATTCTGTACCTCCATTTCCAATACCTCCACGGAAGCAATCAGTTCCACACCAGAAGTTTTAACCCCTGCCTCATCTAAAAATGAGATGCAAATGAGCATGCGTTGAGAATAGAGGAGCCATAAAAGCAGTGAACCAAAGAGGAAACCCAACAGAATAACAGATTTGTGTCCTGGGAGCAACAGGCTCTGTCAGAGGAGCACCACGCTGGCACGTCACCACGCTGGCATGTTTCATTGACACATCACTACCTGCTCAGTTTTGCATGACACTGTGGCACACTTTTGACTCGATGTGTGATGTTTACCATATGGTACAGTCAGGCTTAGGGCAGCTGAGTTTAAGCTGATGTACTGTCGGTCTTAATAACTCATAACAATAGCTCAGAGTTCAATTAAGCCGTTTGATTTTAATTATGCTCCTGTAAAGCTGACATATGCTGCACATTTATGATTTTTACATTTATGATCTTAAAAACATGTTAAATGATGCCTAGTACATTAAACTGTTTTAATTTCAAAGAATAGTGTGATATTTAAGTAGGCAGAAGCACAAATCAGCATCCAGGAAACATAAAATGAAAACATAAATGTGCAGTATTTGTCCCCCAACCCTAAGATTGAAAAATAGCAGTTTTGCTTCTGATTGGCAATCTGCTTGCAGTAACCTGTCATGTTTATTGTCTTTAAATGGGGCAAACACTTGGTTTGATGTATTAACCCAGCTGATCAGAGCACAGCGGAGCTGGAAGGCTGCATGCTGAACTAGAAAAGGCTGCTACTGACAGAGATAAAGATAGAGGTTTTCTTTGAGCGGACGTGTTTATTTTACTCTGTTGTGAAGTGAGAGTCTCCGAGGAGATATAGGACAGAGCTGTTATCTGTCACCAGTGCCGTTGTTTTGACAGAAGGACACTTTCTTTGATAAATTGCTTTGTTAGCCATTGCGCTTTTAAAGTAATGTCACAGTATATTGATGATGTTGAGAGATGTGACCCTTATTTCCCACAAATTCTTATTAAAAATCCTTTTACATTTATTCATTTAGCAGAAGCTTTTATCCAAAGCGACTTACAAATAAGAGAACATTCAGTCAAAAAGCACATTATTAAAGTAACCGTAAATGACTCGTTGGTTAATAAATGTCTTCTGAAGTGAAACGATAGGGGATAACTATTAATGTTGTGAGGTCATTTAGTGAAATTGAAACCCAGGAATACGCTAAATTCAAATATGGTGACCTATCAATAACTTGAAATCTCATTGGTTTTTGTTTTTTAGTCTTATAAGTACTTGTCATATATTTAGTCACAATAAACATAAGAAACAATGAGATTTGAAGTTATTGACGTTTTACCATGTTTTAATTTACTGTTCTTAAAGGTTGGTTTTGGTTTCAATTTCCATAAATAAGCTCAAAATATTAGGTTTTCCCACATACGTGTAACATTTTGCTTCACGGGAGTCATTTGAATTACTTTTATGATGGATGGATGTGCTTTTTGGAGCTTTGACAAGTTGTAACCTACACATGGATATAAAGTTATGGATATTTTTATTAAAAATCTTTGAGTTCAGCTGAAGAAAGGAAATCATCCGGGATGGCATTAGGGTGAGTAAATTATTAGAGAATTTTCGTTTTTGACTGAACTATTTCTTTAAGAGTAGGCTAGTGGTTAGCATGTTGCTATGCAGTTTGTAGGGTGTTCCTGGCTATTTATAGGGGTGGGAGAAAAAATGGATTCACAATGAATATCGATTCAATCTGCAAAAAAATCTACTTTTTTTAAACGTTACTAAATACAATAACGTGACGTCTTTCGAACAAATAAGGCGAAAGTCAACTGCAAGAGCGGTGCAGCACCCGGACCTTTAGTGTACACTTCACGCGCAAACACGAGAAAGAGAGAAAACCAAATACATTCAGCCCTGTAGGACTAAACTGCAAGATAAACGGGATACATTTTTAGGATGGTCTTTCTCTACCTCTGCTTTGTGCAGTGAGTGAGCGGCAGGGAGAAACAGCACATTCAATTTACTATACCGCAGCTGTCCCAAAACCCAAAACCTGTCACTGTTTAGACTTAAGAACATGAACATACTTCTGTTGTCTGTAAATATGCACAGTTTGTTAGCCAGACGGACGCGCTGGGTGCTCTGCACGAGACTGATACACTAATGTTGGTAAAATAACCGTTCTACCGTTGTGTAGAGTGCATTGCTTTGCTGCCCCCCGAATAAAGACTTATAATCTTAAACTTAAAATTTTAATTAAACCAAGAAAATATTCAGTTAAACAATGCTAAAACATCAATTCTTTTGTTTCATGGCGTTGTTTTTCTGATGTTTGATTGCACAAAATTTATGATAAATATCTATATTTCTAAAATGCCACAAAATCTGTGGCCCCCTGGAACCATCTTGGGGTCCCCCAGGAGACCACGGCCCCCAGTTTGAGAACCACTGGTTTAACATACAGCACTAATGAGTCACGTTCAATTACTATTATGTACTTATTTTAATGTCTGACAGCAGAATATGTCAACGAGAATGGCTTTACTGGGCACTGAGTTGTATTAAAATACAATATGTGACCGTTCTAAGAGTAGAAGCCAAAGTACCAACACTAGTCTGACTCTGAGCGCAAACGTGACGCGATGACATCTTAAATATGCTAATTAGTACATCAAGAATCGATTCTGAATCGAATCGTGAGGGACCAAACGATTCCCACCCCTAGTTATTTACTAAGTCAAACATTGCTAATAAAACATCTGTGTTTACCATTTCACTGCCCTGTATTGAATTCTTCTTTTCTCCCTGCAAGCAGATCCGCCAACGCATCGTTCAAAACCCCATCCCTCCAATTTAGAGCTTTTGAAGACAGATCTTTCCTACACGAGACCTGTTATTAAACTGAAACACGACTCTCCCTTGAAAGTCATTTCAGTGGGCGAGAGAGTAGCTCAACAAGTCCAGCGTTTCTTTCCCCTCCGTTGTCTCCGAGACATGCCTCGAATGCTTTCACGCTCAACTTTGTGTTTGTGCATTTGCGTGTGCGTTATGCACTCGTGTGCTTGTCTGAGCAGCGGTTGTGCAGTCGTCTGTGGGAGGACAGCTTCATACCTGCGCTGGAGACGAGATGTGCATATAGTCACGGTTTACTGGAGCGTTGCACTGTTATCAGAGCTGCTCTCAGGTGCTAAACGGCCTTTGTTATTGAAGAACACTGGAATGCATTCTCACCTCTTCTCTCTTTGTCTCTTTTTCTCTTCAGACAGAATATGTCTGGGCCGTTTCAAAAACCATTGCAATACACCCTTCCTGGATTACTAGGTTAAAAATATTCAGGATCTCAAATTCAGTCTGGGCAAGAGCTTTTTTCCTTGAGGTTGAGTGATATTCTGTTCTCAATTATTAATGGATTCTTCGTGTAGTCCGGTAACATGATTTTCATCACGGCGCAGAGTGAGGGAAGGGATTAGGCTGAGGAATATTTGGTTTTATGTGTCCCATACTGAAGAATTGAATGAACAGTAAAACAGAACTGGAGTTAGCTTTGTGGTTCACACATCATCACACGTGATGTGGTTCAGAATGTGCCAGAATGGCCTTGATTCAGTAGTTCTTCTGAAATGTAATGGCCCTTTTGATGTTCTTAGATGTGCTAGTGTTAATTTATTTTCAATGTATGAGGTCGGAAGGTTAAATGAACGGGAAGGGATGTTCCTGTAGCTCAATCTGTGGAGCATTGTGTTTCCAATCCAAAAGAAACACATACTGATAAAATGTATAACTTCAATGCAATGTAAATTCCTTTTATGTCTCTTTTTAGTTTACTTGCATATTGAGTAAACGCTATCTACTTTAATCTCCAGGCAAAACTAAGTGTGTGTACTATGAGGAATTCTTCACGAGTCTCTTGTGGTTATACAGTGCCTCCCTTACACAAAAATAACCATGGTTTTACTTTAGTAGCCATAGTTTTTTTTGGTTTTATTTGTTGTAAAACCATAGTGACCACAAATTTATCATGGTCTCAATATAACATAGTTACAATAGTTTCACCTGTGCCCTGTCCACATTAAAGCAACTTTTGGCAGGGGATTGGCAGGGATGTGTGTACCAACCCAAACACAGAACTTACAGAGTGTATAGCCACTATGAGGTTTCTCAGCGGCAGTAGAATTTGTCTGGTTAAGAGTTGTTCAACCACTGAAATAATTTTAATTTTTTTTTTAAAAACTACAAAGTGTTGCTTTAATGAGTTTTCCTTTGAAAGTACTTTTTTTTCTTTTGGCCTTCCGTCCACACTGAAACTGCATTTTTGTCAACAAACACTGAGCTTTTTACAAAACACACTCCAAAGTGGATACATTTAAAGACGTAGTATTCGCATTGTAGTGTGGATGAGGAAAACGAAGGCTTTTAAAACGATGAAGCGTTTTTCGTCATGCGATGCAGTTGCTTTGGCTGCTCTCAAGTTTGATAGCATTAATGTCGTTTGGGGATATTTTAGATTCCGAACATTTAATTACTCACCGATATTGTTTTGTAGTGGCGCGCTTTTCTCCATATTGCCGTGACATAATAAGGCAGAAAGTAAATAAACGCCTGAAACGACACAGGTTGAAGTGTCTAACGTTTTACATTTACATTTAGCAGACGCTTTTATCCAATTCGACTTACAATTGAGGTTTTACTCATGCACAGTACATGGATGTAAGCGTTTTCAGTACGTTTCAGTGTGGATAGGCAGCACTTGGAAAACACTTCAAACACGAGTGTGGACAAAATAAAAATTCAGTTGGCACAATTGCAAAATCATAACTTGTGGCAACAGTTCCTTCTACGATTTTTGAACTTAGCCAATCGAAAAGTTTCGATGTAACCAGTCTGTGCTGCGTTGAGGCTTGAGTCTTGACATAATGATCCTGCCAAAAATCATGTTAACTTTAACTATAGTAAAAACAAGGTTAATTTTCCTAAGGGCTTGCCTTTGACTTCCATTGTAAGTGTTTTACAGTAAATTAATATGTTTTGGTTTGCCAACTGAGTGATGAGTCTATAAAAAGATCTGTTGTTGTACGGCTTAAGTTGTATTACTGCATACAAATTCTTGGTTTTTGCTCAAGGCATGTTTTTCCTTTAACGCGCTTCGTGAAAAGCCCCTTTGACGTCACCTGTGCATTTGTTTCTCTGTGAAAGACAGCCTGCAGTGCCCTCGAACGCTTTTGTTTTATTTTGAATGCAGCGCGTACTAAAACAGTCTGATTATCTGATTATCACTTGCGGGAGAAGCTGCTCCATGGTGCTTTTGTTTGTCTGCACGGGCTGCCCATATCCCCACTTTAGCCCACCTTACCGAATGCTTATCTGGCATGCTGCCAAGCCACGCCCACCAGGCGTTATCCACCTGTGCTAGCGAGGCCCGTCTTTGTCCAGTCATGTCTTCATTTAAAAAAAAAAAATGCAGTCTTAAATTGGAAAAGTTGTATGTATGAAACAGCGATGTGTGGCCATTTGCAGCCCTGTGTTTGACTCATGCAAGAGGTCGATGGGGGATGTGGTGTTAACGGTTAGGGAAAGAGGGGTCTCTCTGGGACCCAGCATGCTCATTACCACGAGGAGTCCATCACTGACGGCGCGTCACCATGGTAACGGTTGGTATGTGATTCCCACAACAATGCCAAACCTTCCCCCAACCACCCTCGCCGTTTCCCCCAATCAGCACTCGAAATTCTCTCGCTCTCATCTGTCTGTTTGCTGGTTTCTGCTCCTGCTATCAAACCACATTAGAGTATTGTAGCCCAAGGACACAGCGAGGCAGTTTTTGACAGCTCATATAGTGTCCGTGGTGTATTGCTGCATGCATTTGCGTGTATGCATAGACGTGTTCAGTTCAGACGTACAGGGGTATAATTGTGTTCGCTAGATTGTTCCAGTATAATTGCGCAATGATGGATGGTGCTGCTCTAGATGGAAGCCACGCCTGCCCTCATAAAGCAGAGCTCTGGAGAGGCTTGTATATTTGAAGATGAAGAGATTGTTTGGTGTATGTGTTTTGGGTAAAGGATGTGCAAGCTGGATGCTTCTTCTGCAACAGGATTAGCACTGGTTGGCTTGCATCTTTTCCTCACATGCGGCCAGCAAGCAGCGTGATTTTTGGACAGGTGCCATGCTAAAGCCATGGTTGTTTGGACATGTGCCAATGCTATGATTTTTGGACATGGTCCCGTGGTAATGCCATAGCTGTTTGGGCATGTGCCATGGTAATGTGGTGGTTTATGCGTATGCTTTTGTTTATACGTCTTTTTTGTCTAACATCTTATCTTGTGTTGTCTTTATTGTCTGTTTACTTACGCACTTCTTAAAGGGATAGTTCACCCAAAATGAATTTTGTTTCATTATTTACTCACCCTCATGTCATTCCAAACCTGTATGACTTTTTTTCTGCAGAACACAAAAGAAGATATTTTGAAGAACATTAGTAACCAAACCACATTGGCTCATATTGACTTCCATTGTATGGGCAATTTTTCATTTTTTTTTCCAAAATATCTTCTTTTGTGTTTCAAGAATCATATACAGGTTTTAAACAACATAAAGGTGAATAAATGATGACAGACTTTTCATTTTTGGGTAAACTGTGCCTTTATTGCTACATGAAGTTTGCATTCCAGACACTTTTTGGAACATTGGTTACTAGTGATGATGTTGTAAATCATCTTTGGGTTTGTTTTTTACTAAATAAATAATCCTAAGTAAATAAATTAACAACATATTTTTTTGGTTGACCTATCCTTTACTTCCGACTGTGCCATTTTTTGGTACCATGGTAAAACCATGTTTTTAGGACACTGCATGTTAATATAATGGTATTTTTAAAGCACCTTGGAGTAAATGTAAATGCTGTGATGTATGAATATGGTCATCATTTCGTACCATAATGTATTTGAGTATACTGTTATCACTGTACCACTATAGTACTTTTTGTATGAAAAGGTAGTCTACTGGAATCTCTTTTTTCTTTGTACTATTTGCTACTAATAAAATGTGGTAAAAAATAGAATCAATATTTGTTTTCACATTGACACATTTTAAACGCTTTCCACAGATTTCCCCCACAGTCACAATTCTCATAAGCGCACACTGCTTAAAGAGGGATTTCATCAATAAATGACCCCACATGAATTATTCATCTCTTTACCATTACATATACATCACGGCTGGGGAATGCAGATCACGATGTAATTACTCAATGCCTCTAAAGCTCATGAAACGTTGTAGGCAAATAGAAATATTCAAACTATTAGCGAAAATGATATTCCATGTAAATGCGGGTAAATTTCCCCTCGTGAGCAAAAAAAAACATTTGATGATTTACGCTTTTAGAACAGCCAGGTTCCCTCTGCAGTGCTGTCTGAGGTCAGAGACATGTAAAGGGACCATATGTTCCCAAGCGGTCGTGATGTGGCAGTTGCATGGAGATCTACAGGAAGTGACATGTTGGCCATCAAGTCCCATGCTGCTGTTGACTTGCCCCCTGGTGAGCGGACACCTGCTCACACACACACACCCTCTGGAGATTTTCAAGAAAATGAGGTTTTGCCTAACGTGAGGTTAACGTTACCATCCTATATTGCGATACGGTTGACGTTGTTCATTTGTATTTCAGTGTCGCAGTCGCACAGTTAGGAAGTTTCTTAAAATTCATCCATGAATGGACAGAAGAAGACCTCTAAGCCGTGATTAATAGAAAGTGTGTTTTAAATGCAAGCGGGCTTTGAGACTCGTGCATTGTGTGTATGTGGGAAGTGAATAGACGGGCCCGTCTTGCCGAGAAGGGGTTATGCTAATATGATTAAGGCGGATTACGGAATTCATCTGCAGATCAAAGGAGCCGAACCAATTAGCACCCCCACCTTTAACACTGCAGATGACCAAGCCAAAGTATAGCCGAGAGCCAAAGATGAGTGCGCTTTACACAACATACAAAGACATTTCCAAGAAAGAAAATTCAAGGAACCATTATCTGACAGCCGTAATCGCTTTCATTCAGCCTGTATTTCATTTCAGTGTGTTTTTTGTGTACACAGTTAAGTGAATGAGTGGTAAAACAGTCCTGATGGTAATTGGCTGTCATTATTATGGCCTGGTGTATGTGACTGGGTGCACAAACAAAGCTGCCCCCTGAATTCACATGAAAAGGTGTTGTGGAGTCGGCCAGTGGGCTGTCAGGACCAAATCAAGACATTCACTTGCTCCAGTTTTCACTGATTTATGCCGTTCTTTGAATTTGCCAGCCAAACTGGAATCCCCTTTGTTCGGTGAGTCTGAGGAGTGTTTAAGCTCCCTGTGGCTCAAGCTGTGAGTCTCTTTTGGCCGTCAGTGTAACACAAGCATCATCCGCTATTTCTATTGCCTACATAGCTTACGGAGTTTATGGCCACTGTTGCCTTTGTCTTTGTCAAACTGCTTTGGAGTTGTATGTATTGTGATATAAATAAAATGATATTCTGTAAAATCAGTAAATAGTTAACTTCTATGATTTTGTGTGTCTTTTCATGCAGAACAGCAGTTTGATGCAAAGGTCTTTTGTAGCTCAGGGGACTAAGTTGTCTCGTTTTTTTTTATTAGATCATTGTTGCTATATGCAAAAAGCCAAAAAAAAAAACATAAAGAATGTAGGTCAGATAATTTGGGACCGGATTCACAAAACATTAAGAAAATTCTTCTTAAGTGCCCTATTTTTTCCTAAATTCTAATATACTTATCCCCGAACTTAAAGGGATACTTCAGGCTTGAATCAAAATTTCCCCATGTTTTACTAACTTACCCTCAAGGCATCCTAAGTGAATGTGACTTTCTTCTTGAAGAATAATGCAGTCGGAGTTATAATACCACATATACTTTTACTTCCAAGCGGTAGAATGTGGGGCAGTTTTTTGAAGCTCCAAAAAGTGCATCCATCGATCAACGAACGGCTCGACACAGCTCCGTGGTCTTAACAAAGGTCTTCTGAAGCGAAACAATGCGTTTGTTTAAGAGAAATATCCACACTGACAACGCTATTAACGATAATGTCTAACATCCGGTGCAGGCGAACGAGAGGCTTGTTTTTCTGGCAAATGACGCAGGCGTGTCGCAAGTTTCTGTGACGAACAAAGCATTTAGAAACACCGCCTCCTCTGGGCAGGCGCTTTCGCCATCATCATTTAGCGGAAAAACAAGCCTCTCGTTCGCCTGCAGCGGATGTTAATCTTTAATCAAAAACGTTGACCTACTCTCCCCCATCGAAACGACTACTCATCACTTTCTGTCCCGAGGAAGGGTGTGAGGGCGGATCTTTCTTTGTGGGAGGGTGCCGATGGTGAGTCCGGTGGGGAATAATCCTCCACAATTGACCGCAAACTTGCATTCAAATCTGCCTCCATTTTGTTAGCGAGGCCCATCTTCCAACGATCCAATCAGTTCTTGATGTGGGAAATCAAGGCCCGCCCTACATTTTATCTCATTTCAGAAGCTGTTTCACTCAGATTCGTGACAATACGATAAAGAATACAATCGTTACTTCCGTTTCATGCTGACTTCAAGCTTATACGCCCTTTTCACAATGACGTCACTTAACTTCCGCCTTTTTGCAAAGCAGTGTATCATAACATCCGTCTTGCAACAAACAAGAAGAAGAAGAAGAAGAACTTCCGTTTTGCCGTCGCGCTGGAATTTAACAACAGTGAGAAAAAAAACTGACAGAACACGTATTCAAGTACTTAACAAGACGTTGTACATCATCTAGACGTATTTGTGGCAGATGTGCAAGCCACTTGGTAAACTCCATTCTGAGGCGCTAGCGGAAGTAACTTCTTCTTCTTGAGTTTTACTGGCGGTTGGCAAATCAGCTTATAGGTGCATTACCGCCACCTTATGAAC
Organism: Triplophysa rosa; assembly: GCF_024868665.1. NCBI lineage: Eukaryota > Metazoa > Chordata > Actinopteri > Cypriniformes > Nemacheilidae > Triplophysa > Triplophysa rosa. Next base: position 32,493,565 of record NC_079890.1, read on the forward strand.
TGGAGTGCTAGCGGAAGTGATGATACACTGCTTCGCTGCAGAACGGAAGATGCGTGACGTCATGTGAAAAGGGCGTATTGGATAGATAAATATACTCACGAGCAGACAAGTATAATCATTGACAAAAATGTCACTTTTCTTACGAAAAAGATGAAAGTTTTGAGAACTTCTGAAGAAATGTTTGAGAATCACACTTAGGAACATTCTTACGAACTTACGAAACAACCTTATGCTTTGTCATAAGAACAGATTTGAGAATCCTGGTTTTGTTTAATTTTTATTAGAAAATGTATATTGAAATCTTTGATAACAGTCGTTGGTATTGTAACTTCTAAGAACGGCTTATGACATTGTTAAGATCACTTCTGAACTTTAGAAGAGACTCGTGAAATTAGTAGGGTAAGGTCTTTAGAGAAGAAAAATCTGAGAAATGCCATAGTTAAGCAAAAGTCTAATTTTTCAATTTCAGTTTAGTTTCATTGCTGTTTAGGATATGCAGTTATTGTATAAAACATAATAATGTAATTGAATATTCATTTTCCACAAAATGTATTTCCGCAAGGTCTTTGAGGTGCCCATCATTCTTCAATTCTGAGGCTCTTAAAGGATACACCAGTGATGTCGTAACACAATTTCGATTATACAAGCATATTGCACTATGTCAGCGTAAGGTAAGAAAGGGCAGTGCCCTCATCAGATCATCACACATCGACTGTCTCTGGCTCTGCTGTGTGTCTCTGTGAAATCCCCAGGCCCTAATTGCACGCAAATAAAATGAGCGTGATTCATAGGCTCTGCATGTTTATGTGGTACTACGGTAAAGCAGGTATGCCTTCTTACTCAATCACAAGCTCTGAGCAGGTAAACACGCAGAGAACAAGTGTAGATGGAACACAGACGCTGCATCTATCTCTAACCTTGTGCGGGTCTGCATGAATAATTAATCTTTCTCTTAGCGTGATGGAGGAGACGAGAGTACCGGGTGGGGGGAAGCGCTCCAGCTGTGAAGAGAGCCTTTCTCCATTAAATATAAAAAAAATCTGTTGCTGTTAATAGTATTTTTTTTACTCTGCGTTTTTCTGGCTTGACAGCTTGAAATGGCATTTTTTTTGCGATTGCTCTTTGTTTAGAAATTCGCAAACATGGACGTGCTTGTTTGTTCCTTTGTCATTTCCTTTTCAATTATAGAGAATGAACGTCAATTTTCCAGCTAGCTGTGTTTGATCTATAACAGGGAAGTTGTTGAGGAAAGTTAAAGCCGCAGTCTTTAAGTGTTTTGGTAAAAATAAACATCAGTCAGTTAGTGAGCAAGTACATAAAATGACATAAAATCTCCTTAGCTTCATAACAATAAGCTTATAATAATCATTTATGACTTAAGCTGACGGGGTAGGATTTCACAGAAATGATCAGTTTGACATCATTTGACCTCAACCCACATAAAGAATAATATGTAAAGTAACCTGCAATGTTATGTTTCAACAGTAAAGAGCCAAAAGTTATAGATGGCTATAAACAACCTGTGTTTTATGTTTTTGTATATATTTGTTTTGAACCAATGTCTTTGTCAAATATTTATGATATGTGATGATATTTACTTTAGCATTTAAACAGTGGTGATAAAAAATTGACAACAGCGTAAATACTGTACAGTCGGCAACATCAAAGCAAAAAATCTGTAGCACTAACTGCATTATTTATTCATGCCTGCAATGCATGCTGGGTGCTCACAAATCAGCAACAATGTTCAGTGTAAAATTGTTTGTGCAGTGAATACTGTTAAGCTAATACCTGTTTAAATATTGTTGCTCTAACATGTTTTTTTTTGTATCTGTGACTGAGAAAGCCCTGCGTTTCAAAATGTGATTGATTCCGCACAGTGTGTTAGATAGAATGGCCTTTCCTATTGGGTTTAAATGAGTGATGTACACTAGATAAATACTAGCTCTTGCTTGTAGTAGCAATCATTTGAAATAGTTCCTCTTTCAACCAATCAAAAACAGAGACTCCTATTTATACATTCAGAAGAGCACAGCCATGCAAGCAGATGCACGCTACATAAAAATAGGCTTGTAAAGGGTATGAAGAGTTCACGGCCAGAGAACCCTTGTGTTTAGAGGGAAGAGCTTTGTAAAAACACAAATAATTATCCAGTCAGAGTGTCTCTTTTCCAGACACACACATAAACACAGCTGTGGGGGAATCGTCTATGTGACCTTCCCTTCTATTTGAGCTGGCGCAGTCTAAAGAGGCTGGCACAGCCATATAGGACCGACGTTCTATCTTCCAATATCCAAACCGTAAATGCTGTGACCGTTTCAACAGATTTCATCTCAGCCAATGGCGTGAGTTGGGGCGAGGCTACCTGTTTGGTGAAACAATGACAGACAGGCAGTGCTAGAGAAACCTTTCCAGACTTTGAGAATCTGTTTTTTAATAGTACCATGGCACCGTCAGAGTACGCTAGGATTACTATCCCATAACATCATCATAGTTCTGTCATGAAATTTTTGTAAGTGGAGTGAGTGATAGTCGGTGGTATGAGAACCCGGTTCTCCTGGATGTCTGGCAGCCGCTGCATTTGCGAAGCGTGTCCTTCAAGGTGGAATGAATTGGCCTCGCTCGCTTTGATAAGGCAGCTTTAGATCTTAACAGGAAATGGATTTATTCAGCGAGCAGAATGCTCCATATTGATGGTCACTTGCACTCGTCGTCCGGATTCCTCAACATACGCCGGAGAGACGTGGCTATCAAGGCAACGTTTAATAAAGACGAGGAAATGGCAGCCTTCACCAGAGCTGTCAAATGAGCTCTGCTATCACGTCATCTTTCTGTAAACATGAAGTTCACGGAGTTAGGAGCGTGAAATGCATTCAGCTGTTTGTATTCTCATTTGTTTGTTTGATTAAACGTTGACGGAGGCGAATGAAAGTCCTTGCGCAGCATATGTGTTGCCTTTTCCAGTAGAATATTATTAATTATTCATCATATCCAACCTATATACTGCATGATGTACAGAGAATATAAATTATATCTCGCCTTTCTTTATTGATTTTTTCCTCCCTTTCGGATTGCGTCTAGGTCACAGAAATTGCAGAGGGAGGGGGAAAAACCTTCAAAAGCCGAGGTGCTCATGTGGGCGTCAGGAGCTTGCAGAATTTCCCCAATACATTCTCCCTATTTCACATCACATCTTTAACCGTCTCTATTTATAAAAGTAGGCAAAAGGTCTTAAAACACCCAACCTACTGTAATGATAGTATCTGCAGTATTGTGCAAAAAACACATACGGTTCCCAAGCATCTCTGTGAGTCTTGTGCAGATACGAAGGTCATCTTTTTGACAGTGCTGTGTTTTTCTCCGTAGATAAGATGGCTTTTGATGGCATCTGTCTTAAGTTCTTTAGCGTGTTCCTTCCTGTGTTTATGAGAGAAGCACTGAGGTGGCAGCGGAGCAGATGAAGGAGAGAGATGGAGTCCTTTATCTCACAGTGGGTTCAAGTAAATCCCCCTTCTGTTATGTGCAGTGTTTCTCAGGAAGAGGAACACCGATAACAAAGATGGAGCTGGAGCTGTAAAATGCTGTAGAGCACCATCTTCAGCTGTGCTCATGCTGTAAGAAGAAGAAGATGCAAAGGGCCACACTTGAAGACGGGATTTATGTCTGGTTGGTCTTTGCAGGAGGACAAATAAGCTAGTGCAGTAAAAACAGCTTTGCCACTGTTGTAAAAACAGAGATAAAAACAGCAGTTTACCCAAAAATAAAAATTCTGTCATCACTTACTGGGGTTGTCGAAAAGCCGTATGAATGTCTTTGTTTTGTTGAAGACAAAAGTAAACATTTTGAAGAATGTGAGAAACCAAACAGTTCTGGGTCACTATTCAAATCACTACCATTGTAGTTTATTCTTACTATGGAAGTCAATAGTGACCCATAATTGTTTGGTTACAAGCATTCTTCCTAATATATTTTTTGTGTTTAGCAGAACAACCAAAATTATACAGGTTTGGAACAACATGACGATGAGTAAATGATGACAGAATTTTCATTTTTGAGGGAACTATGCCTTTAAATGGACTCTTCTTACATGGTTTGTAGACCATCTTGGCCAAGTTCTTAAAGGGATTCTTGACCCAAAAATGGAAATTCTGTCATGAATTACTCACCCTCAAGTAGTTGCAAGCGTGTATACATTTCTTTGTTGTGATGAACACAAAGAAAGATATTTAGAAGAATGTTAGCAACTGCGATTTCTGGGGTAGTCAAAAATGGTAGTCGAAAAGGGGCCCCGGAACTATTTGTTTTCCTAAATTCTTCAAAATATGTTCTGTTGTGTTTAACAGAACAAAAATATAATACAATTTTTTTCTACTATGGAAGTCAATGGTGCCCCAGAAATCTCAGTTGCTAACATTCATCCAAATATCTTTCTTTGTGTTCAACGGAGCAAAGAAATTTATTCAGGTTTGGAACAACTTTAGGATGAGTAATTCATGACCAGAATTACATTTTTTGGGTGGACTATCCCTTTAAGAGCTGGTAGACCCATTTGGACCAGCATCAAATGAACCACCAGCTTCCAGAAAAAGCTTGACCACCTCACACTGGTATGACCTGTTTTTGTTTTTCCAGTAGGACTGTAGCGTAATGATCAAATAAAGAGGGACCAAAACTCTCCTCCTGTGCAAAAAACAACTAAAGCAAACAAATGGGAAACGGAAGAGAAGTAAATGCCCGCAAAAAATGCCATTGCAGGACTCTCAATGGAATAGCAGTGGAAGCGGGTCAGATAGCATCGGTCCAAATAGCTTCAGCTAATTACGGGTGCTCCACTTGGATTTGGTTGACTTTATCTTTGCAGTGGTGCTTGGCTTCTGGACACTTAACCTCCATCTTTTGCAACTTCCAGGAAGAATGCAGCTGGGGCAGCTTGGCATAATGCTACCATCAAAGAAAATTATAGGAGATTATTTCACAAGAATGTAGGTGCAGTGTTTGTTCTCTTTTGGTAGAATTTGCATGTAAACATGGTCAAATGTGTTAAATGGACCTAAGCAAACGATAGCAGAATGCATCTTTTTCTGCTAACAGACATTCCCTGTAGCTCATGAGATCATCTCTTAAAGGCCAACACAAGCCCAATGTACACACCACCTTGTTTCCAACATAGGATTGCCTTTCCTTTCTAGTGGAAGAACAGATTTTTTACAGCATAGTGTTTTTTCTGCATGTTTATGTGTTTTGATTCAGGCTCTGACTCTCCTCTGTAAGAGATTCTATCAGGAGCTGGTCTCATGAGTCTAGAGTTGTTAGTTTTAGAATCACTCTCTAATTAAAAAGGTTTAGCGGAATCCGCTGTTCACTGGCTCTCTTAATGAAGGAGTAAATGGTGCCAAGAACAAAATGAACCTCTTCTGAGCTCTCGGTTACTTTATATTTATGTGTGTGTGAAAGGGAGTGTTTAAACTATAGAAAAGGTTCTGCATGGGTTTGAGAATGATGAATCAAATGAAGAATCAGATCATAGTTCACACAAAAATTCTTTCATCATTTATTCACCATCATGTCAATCAAAACCTGTAGGTATTTTGAGAAATGTGTCAGTGCTTTTGCATCCATACAATGGAAGTCAATGGGGGCCAATGATGGTCACCAATGTTTTTCAAACTATCTTGTTTTTTGTATAAGTCATTCAGCTTTACAATAACATGAGGGTGAATGAATGATAAATAAAATCTATGTTTGGGTTAAAAGTCTCTCCCTTTAAAGGGGTCATATTACACGGCTAAAACGAATATTATAGTTGGTTTTAGATGTAATGCAATGTGTATACGCGATTTAAGGTTCAAAAACGCAGTATTTTCCACATACCGTGCATGTTTGTATCTCCTCTTTTACCCTGTCTCTCTGAAACACGTGGATTTTTTACAAAGCTCATCGCTCTGAAAAGAAAGGTGTGCTATGATTGGCCAGTTAACCAGTGCGTAGCGTGTAGCGTGTGACTGAAATATAACGCCTCTTACCATATTTGGAACATCAGGTTCCAAAGCAATACGCCCTTTTCACACTGACGTCACTTAACTTCCGCCTTTTTGCAAAGCAGTGTATCATAACATCCGTCTAGCAACAAACAAGAAGAAGAAGAAGAAGAAGAACTTCCGTTTTGCCGTCGCACTGGACTGTAACAACAGTGAGAAAAAAAACTGACAGAACACGTGGTCAAGTACTTATCCTAGCACCTTCGCTAACACAAAAAGAAAACAAAACACTTACCTTCATAATCAAACAGGTACTGTTCAACGAAGAATTTGTATCCTTTCTCTAGCTTTGATCTTGTCCTTAGCGAAAATTTGTCTGCAAGACGTTGTACATCATCTAGACGTATTTGTGGCAGATGTGCAAGCCACTTGGTAAACTCCATTCTGAGGCGCTAGCGGAAGTAACTTCTTCTTGAGTTTTACTGGCGGTTGGCAAATCAACTTATAGGTGCATTACCGCCACCTTATGAACTGGAGTGCTAGCGGAAGTAACGATACACTGCTTCGCGGCAGAACGGAAGATGCGTGATGTCATGTGAAAAGGGCGTATTGTACTGACAGGTACGCCCACCTTACTTGCGTATACGTTTGGGCGGTCTTAGTCAAATCATACCACGAACTGACGTGGATTTGTGGGGGTGTGGTTACACGAGGCGTTTCAGGCAGGTCTGGGTGAGCATTCGCTTTTAGATAGAACGCATCTTTTGTTCCGACACTTTAATTTTTGCAATTTTACATGTCTAATACATGCATGGGCAACTTATAACACACCAAAGACACAGAAAAACACGTATTCGCGCCATATGACCCCTTTAATGGTAGCATCCGTCAATGTAAAAAAACAAAATTATGAATACAGGATAGAGTGAAACAGATTATTTATAATACAATTATGAATAGAGCTCCACTGATAAAAACACGTATTCGCGCCATATGACCCCTTTAAGATTTTCACCTGGTTGATTTAGCTGGTAAAGGTTACATGTAAGGAGTCACCCCAGCTGTATCTAGTCACCATAATCTCAAGGTGGGCTCCTGACTCGGGCTAGTAACCACCCTAGCAATGCCCTTGCAACCTCCCTCTACGCCCTGAATTGTGGCAGCATCATTAATATTTTCTGGTTACAGATTAAAGGTGACAAATTGCTAGTACCCTCAGCATTTTAGGAATACTTAAACATTGTGATGGCAAGATATGAATAGGTTTTGCTTTGTTGTTGTGTGCAGTTTGTTTTGTGGTTAAAATACAGTGACTTAAATCACAGATGAAGTGGTGCATCTTAAAATGACTGTAGCATCTTTAAGCAAACTATTTGCTCGGTGTGTCACCGTGCCTTTCGTAATATGATGCTTACAGTTTGGCCAGCGGTTGACTTTGCATAGGTCTATTGGAGTGTATTGATTTTATGAGGTTGGTATGCATGTGAGGAATGGAAATATATAAAAAATACTGTAGTATTGCATGATCGAATCCATAATATATCTGATTACGAGCACTTCATTTTCTTTACTATTAGGACAGAAAGATAAATGTTTTACTCCCTCTTGTATTATTCACCTTGTCTGCCTCAAGGCACTGAAGATGAAGAACAATGCAGCGCTTTCTGGTTAGCAGTGCACTGAACATTCTCTATGCCACACACAGCCATTGAATCGTTCCAGTGACAAATTGAAAATACTAGGCACAATTTTACAATGTAGGAGTTTTGGTCATACCTGCTAATGGTAAGGGAATTGGAATGTTACCAGGTATAAATATTTGAATATAAATCAATTTTACTTTGCATTATTTTATCATCATGTATTTTGGTTTCCCCATGACAAACAAATTTAGCTGTTTTTGTGTGTATTTAAGCGCTTTATTGTTGACTATAACAAGTCAGGAGGGATAAGCAAGCATGCACTGCCAATGCAGTGTTTTCAGCTAACTTCAAATGTGGTTTAAGTGCTCGCCTCACGCAACATTTTGGTCCGTATAATTTACCTAAATTTAGTGCTGGACACTTCTGTTCCATTTCCAAATATATATTTATTTGCTCACCAAAGTCCTTTTTTACTTGCTTTTGGTGCATTATGAGTAAGGGTGGGTAGTATGACTAAAAACATAGTTTCACATTATTTTAGTTCACTGTAGATCATAATATAGTACTGATACAATGGATGTATATCTGCAGTCTGAGAAGATTGATGGAAGTTCACCCCAACATTAAAAGCAATGCAGTCCTATGAGTAGATGTCTGGCATTATGGAGTAACAGCTTTAAAAGCAGAGCAGCTGGAATCGGCCACCATAAGGATGCTGACAGCCCATCATCAGGTCATTACGCTCCATCTAAACCCCCCTCCCAGTGTCTGGTGGTCTTTACCCTTAGCGGTGTCTTTATTTATTAATAGAATTTATCTTTCCTGGTCTGTCACATTGCTTTAAATTAATTGGCCGCTATCTTAAGACAAGGGACCCTTGTGTATTTAAACTAGTGTAATTACAAGTGCGCTTCAGTTTTTAACTTGATATCATGAAAATGGACATTTAGCAGCATGTTAGACTTTTTCCTTTTGTTACTTGCCTATGTTTGCAGAAACATTTTACATTCATTCTTTTTTTGTTCGTATATTAGGGCTACATGACATTTTTAAAAAACATTCGATGTGCAACAACTGTCTAAATAATGCAGTATGCGATACGATGATGATTTGTAAAATGAATTTAAATTATATTTAAATATATTTAAAAACTGACAAAAAAAAAATGTCATCAAAAGAAAACATCACTGCAACTTCTGAAAGTGAACAGCCTTATTTTACTGTTTAAGTACATTGAGTTAAAACAAATCGGGCAGTATAATTGCAAAAAATTGCAAAATTTTAATAATTTCAATATACACTGACCGTCCAAAAAAAGTCACCACCTGGATTTAACTAAGCAAGTAGGTAAGAGCCTCCCATTGGATTGGAAGTTTAGGTTCAGCAACGTTATGTGCCCAAAAAACGAGGTCAGCTGACTACCTGAATATGCTGAATGTCCAGGTTATTCCATCAATGGGTACTTTCTTCCCATATTCCAAGATGACAATGCCAGGGTTCGTCAGGCTCAAATTGTGAAAGAGTGACTCAGGGAGCATGAGACATCATTTTTACACATGGATTGGCCACCACAGAGTCCAGACCTTAACCCCACTGAGAATCTTTGGGATGTGCTGGAGAAGACCAGCAGAATATCATCAATACAAGAACTCTGGACGGGAAAAAATCGAAACGATGCCACAGCGAATGTGTGCCGTAATCAAAGCGAAAGGCGGTCCAACAAAATATTTGTGTTTGTGACTTTCTTTGGATGGCCAGTGTATTATGTAGCCCTTCAGTATGTTTAGTAAGTCAATGCATGTTGCCTTTTTTGATTCAACTCTCTTTGTTCTGTTCAGCGTGTCACCTGGCATAAAATAAAATCGAGGCTTTTGAGTTTTTTGTTCTTTTTGACTGTGTTCTTGTCTCAAGCTTGATTCAGAAGCGTGCTGGCAAGCTTTGATGATTGAAGGAGATTGAGTTTCATTCAGCTTGGTTAATTACTCTGTCCAACAGAGGTGAGAGGGCCAGCGTGCACTCAAGGTTTACTGCAGGCTGGAAATTACCTGTGTTCTCTGGGGATTCGCTATCTGTTAGAGACAGCTCGCCGACTCTCAACATCAGATTCGTATCATCTCATTTTCATTCATTTGGTGCTGGAAGGCTTTTCTACTGCACGTGGATTTACCCTCCCTTCCCCCTTCTGGGCTAAGCGTGTTCACGTTTGGGTGTCTTCTGTCTGCATGTGTTTGGCATATGGTCTTACCTTCAGATTCATCATTGATCGCTGGGTCGAGTGGAAAACCCACTGTGCTTTCCACCTAGACAGCGCTAAGACACCTCTTATGCTCAGAATTGTACAACATGACAGACTGGTTTCATGTTTTTCCACACTACGTTCTATTGTACTAAAGTGCATCCATTCCCAAACAGAACAGATGGACATGTTTGACGTATTGAGGGGAAGCGTTTTGACATCACTTCAAAAAATACAGTGTTAATGGTAGCATCCGTCAATGTAAAAAAACAAAGTTATGAATACAGGATAGAGTGAAACAGATTATTTATTATACAATTATGAATAGAGATCCACTGATATATTGGCCAATCATTGGTATCGGTAGATAAAAACAAATTTGATCGGCTATCGGGCGTTTAGTTTAAAAACAGCCGATGATCAGGGCCGATATATCCTGTCAATCAAAAGAGGATAGGAAAATGCGGTGAATTTGTGCTCTGTATATATAAAATCTTAAGAAACATCACCAGTTTGATGTTCAATATTAATAGTCATTATATTAACTAATAACATTCAGAAAGTTAAGAAGTATTACAACATCAACCGATATCACTCTAAATGATCGGTAGCGGTGGAGAAATGTAGTATCGGTGCATCTCTAATTATAAATATTCGTTGATTTGGGGTTGAAGAATAAAGTGATTCCACCTTGTAGCTTGTGTTTACTGCTTAACCATCTGCCATGATGACTGAGAAATGGCCCTACAAAAACTGCAGTTTGACAAGAATGACCCACTGATATTCTTCGTATATAGGCCTGTATCTCTTCTTGAGTTTGAGTGCAGCATCTTGTATTATAAAGCGATAGCAAACCTAATGTTGTTGTTTCAGTAAGAGGATTGCAGCAAAAACGTGTCATTGGCTTATCAGAGTCAGTGTTAATTCCACTAAATATCCCATAATTCTGCTAAATGTAGTAGCAGGGGGACGGAATTGGCTCGAGACCGGTGCTCAGGATTGTTTAGGTCTTGGAAAAGCTCCACTGGCAGGAGAAGGAAAGGCAAGCTTGAGGTGTTTCGCGTAAGGAAAATTGCATCGTGCTGCCAGTTGAGCGTGTGCCAAACTAATAAAGAAGGCATGGAGGCCTACCAATCAGCCGTTGCACCTTGGATGCTGAAAAGAGGTAAAGCGCTATCAGAACATCCAGACTGCTGCATGGGGGGCTTTCGTCGGGCAGGGGTCCTGAGTGAGAGACCCGCCATTGTTCCCAGTAGCTGGTGTGAAAGATGAAGGGCAGCGAGTGTTTAGGACAATGGGGTCGTCATTACCGGTTCATTCCTGTCTGCTGTGGTGACAGTGACCTTTAAAAATGGCTGACGTATCCGCCTATATTATTACGACAGTCTATCTTTCCAAGATTTGAGAAGAGGTCAGTATTTAAATAGACCTATAAGCCCGAACAATAAACATGACCCATTTAATTGGGTCAGTAAACCCTTGGATACTTGATACAAGGCATTTCTGGCCCTCTGCTCAATATTCAGCATAACTGGGTGCGCGTTCATCTAAAAAAACTATAGGAATTTTTTTTTAACAAAGACCATCATCACAATTAACATTATATTTTTTCCCAAAATGGCTTTTTTTAAGGTCACTCAAAAAAGTTTTTCTTTATCAATTACTCATCCTTTTTTTTCTGTTGAGCACAAAAGAAGATATTTTGAAGAGTGTTGTAACCAACAACATTGGCACCCATTGACTTGCACAAAACCATTGAGACATTTCTCAAAATATCTTTTTTGTGTTCCACAAATGCTTAAATGCGCTTAGTACCCCCATAAAGATAAATAATGATGTAAGATAATCAGCTTTCTGATATACTCATGGAAACAGCATCTTTTTTTCTCTAAATTTGAACCCGTTTTGCTTTTTAATTTAATAAGCGATTTAATATGAAAATGAGTCTCAGTTTCAGCATTCAGCATGAGATTAGAAAGTTTTAGCTGAAGGGTATTAATTAGGTGGGTTTGAGATGTCTCATCTCCACAGGAAAGCCAAAACCGAAGTTAAACACGCGCTCTTCTCTCTCATAATCACATCAGTGATCATTTCAAACTGTGTTCAGAGTGACGGCAGAGAGAAGACTTGATGCAGGAGGATAAAGGCAAACTAGAGGTGGACAGACATAAAAGCGAGAGGCATTTCCAGTCGGACTAATGAGCCTAGAAACCCATAAAGAAGTGGGATGGAGTCTAAGAAAAGAGGAGGCTGTTCTATATATTGTAAATAAAATCTTTTCTTCTGACAGACTGTTTTCCAAAGCCCAAATTATTTTCCTTCTCAGTGTATTTATTTAGCTGAAGGTCAGACGGCACAGAACACCCTCCTGCTCAATAACCTAACGCCACGGGGCATTTTCCCCAATGCAGATAAACTAGAACAAGGTAGTCTTCTGACACAGAGCATATACAGATGTCATTTCCAGATGTAACAGCAGTGACTTATGATGAAACTGAGATTTTAGCTTGTTTTTCTTCTGCGTTGTGCAACAAAATGAGCAATTGCAGTTTAAATTCAAAGGCTGCTTTGTATTATGTTAATGTGCTGTTCTAATTTAGGATTTTGTTTTGATTGTATGATTTAGTTGGATTCTCATTAAGAGTCTGGATGGAAAGCAGTTATAGCTGTATAAGATCTTTGATTGAGAGCCATGTGGCCTCCTGCTATAATGAAAGGTAGAAAAGCTTTTTGTTTTGTGTAGGGCATGAATATGAAAACTTGGATTCTGCATGGATGCAGATTTGTGACAAACCAGGGTTTTGTCTGTTGCTACAGTGATGAAAGCTTATGAAGGAGTGAATGGGTTTTTCTGTTGCTATCTCTTTGGTTATAAAAGTCTTCTCAAAGCGGTGAAGGGCTGGATGTTATATTAATAGTAAAGCGAGAGTTAGTTAATTTGGTGGTGTGAAATTTTTTTATTGCAGTTTTACTCTGTTAATAAAGAGATATTGTACTCATCTGGGATTTGATTCCTGGACCTTTGCCTTTAAGGAATTGTAATTCAATTGTAGAAATGATGTATCACTAACATAATATTCCTTTTATGTTAGTCATGTTTATGACTATTAAGGTCTGTTCACACCAAGAACGATAACTAAAAATAACAATTCCAATGGACGTTAACTTTATGGTCATTCTAAACTGGTCACATTTCCATTGCATGAGTCCTTTAAATTTGAATGGGGTTTGATTTGCTGTCTATGTTTTATTTATGTCATCATTATGTTATCATTATTGTTATGTTGTGGACTCCATTATTTTCTTAAATTTTAGATTTTTAAAAATGTATAGTATTTAGTTATTGTTAATGGTGTGAACCGGCTTTTATGTAATATTAATATTAATTTATCTGCATATTTATAATTGTGTATGTATATTATACACACCACACATTTTTATTCTTAATTATTTGTTTTTCCAGAAAAATACTTTCAACTTTCCTGAAGTGATTTCCATTAAAAATGTTTTACAGGCGCTTGTAGTGGATATTGGCACAGGTTTTGAAGAGCTTTATAACTATCTGTACCACCTGCCCTCAGCTGTATGACAGACACCGTATAGAAGTTCAAGTCTCTGAATGAGGCTCAAGCCAAACTTTTTTTTTCCCTATCAGCTTGGCTTCAGGCGTTGCTTCTAACTAGAGTTCTGAATTTGAAGGGCTCTTTGGATATAGAATAAAATGGATTCCTCAAGACCTGGGACCTAAGTAACGACTCTTACTTATCAAGGAGACAAGCTCATTTCCTCTCTCCTCCTCTGTGCTCTGGAGAACAGGATTTGGAGTCAATTCTTGAGCTTAAAGCAGAATAGATTAGACTTCTGCTTGAAAAATTCCTCCTGACTGGCACTGCACAGTAGTACAGGGATAGGTTCATTTGGATTTGTCTGCATATTTAATCAAGAAAAGTCCATTTATTCACTGCATTTTCAATAATATAACACAATTTTATTTATTAGCCATATTGTATCTGGGCTTAGGTGTTAAATTACTGGCAATATTCTCACTTCTGTCCTTGAGCCGAGTTAGTGAAGGTTGTTCTGTTCGTGCCCCCCTTTTCATTATTCTTCATTCATATAACAAAAGTCTTGTGGAAATCCAATATTGCTCTGACCTGCTTAGTATTTAAAATGATTCATAACCAAAGAGCGCTTGTATCTCATCAGAATTTCAAGTGACTCTAAAGAGATTGTGTAATTGGTCTCTGCTGCTGTTTTTCTCTGTGTTTTGAGCCAATTAAATGATTAATAAGATGCCAACTTAAAGTTGAGTATCTCTATGAAGTTTAGACAAACCAAGAAACAGCCCACTTATCATTACATGTGCTGTCAATAGTTGCATTTTTGTGGGAATTCCGTGTACTCATACATGGAAGGGTACATTTAGTAAGGGTTATTAGAAGGTTTTTGTCTCGAAAATCTGATATTTTTTGTTTCTATTGTTGACTTTTATTTATAAAATAAAAAAATATTTTAACAAACAACTTTTGGACGATTTTTATTTTCAAAATACTTCTATTCACTCCACATGGCTCATGTGTTGGGTGTTTTATTATTAGATTTTTTTATTTTTTGAACCAAATCTCAAAATTGTCTTATGAAGTGACTAATGGAAATGGTTCTATACATTAGAACTTTCTAAATTAAAAATTACACTAGCCTATATGAACAAAATTCTAACAATGAATATAAATCTCTATTATGCTATTTGTATATTATTAAAGGTTTTTTATCTGCATTTTTGCGGTTTCAATTAAAATGTATAAAAAACAATAAAAGAATTGAAAAGAGGTTAGTGACCCCTTATATTGTGTCAAACATCATTTCTCCAAAAACATTTTATATTTGTCAATAAACAGCCACGGAAAAAATACGAGACATGATCTTTTTTCTGAATTAAATAAAAAAAACTATTTAAAGGTATGTGTTTAGGTAAAATGCCAATTTTAGTTTAATTCTGTGAACAACTAACAATATTTGACCAAATTTCAAATAAAAATATTGTTTCTATTTGCATTTATTTGTAGAAAATGAAAACCGGAGAAACAGGTCAAAATAAATGAACCTCAAACACTGCAAAGAAAACAAGTTCATATTCACCTTTAAGCAATACAACGGTAGTATTTGCACGTTTTATAAATTAAAAATTTAATTAAATAAAAAAAATTATAACCTTGATTATCACAGTTTTCATGTGGCTTGCCATACTGTCAGTCTTTCACATTGCTGTTGGATGACTTTGTCACTCCTGAAGTTTGGTTTTGTTGAAATCCAACAAACACTGGACTGGAATAGCCACAATACATCTACAAATGCTAATTTGCAATGAAAAATTGGAATGGTTTCTTAATTTTTTCCACTGCTTTATATGGTGCATCCCTAGACGTATAAATGTCTCTAGCTAGTCCATTCCTAAAAGGTACCTAAATACTTTCCATACTGAATTTTCGACCACACCAAGAACTGCCAATGCAAACACTTTACAGTAGTCAGCCTGCCACTTGAAGCCAACAATCAGTTCTGACCGCTGACTCTTCTCATATGTATAGCCTGAGGTAGCAGCACACAACACTTTACTCCAGCGTATCTGTACGGTTAAGCGCTTGGCTTGTCTGTGAGTCATATACTGTATGTGTAGCAGAGCTTTAAAAGGTTAATGACCCATGAAAAGTTCTGTAAAAGAGAAGATTGAGCGTGGCTTCAGTGTCTGCTCTGGTATGGGACCAGGGAACACTAGCAGCAGATGGTTGTCAGTTTTGGCTGATGGTAAAGTGGGAGCTGGCGAGTGTGTATTGCATCTCTCCTCAAAGCGAGATCCAAACAGCCGCAAAGATGCTGATGATTAGGCATGCAGTTCATCTGACGCTGTGCTGGAGGTGCGAGTCCCTCGGTCGAGGACACGCATCACCATCTGTGAAGAACTCTGAAGTCTCTGCGCTGCTCAGAATCTTCACATCTGTGTAGCAGAGGCGCTTTCTCAAATAATTGAAAGGAGAAAAGTAAAACAAAGCAAATGTTGTGAGGTTTAAGATGCTAGACAAACCAGCGTGAGGTTTTGTGTATTCACTCTGTGTTTGTTAGCCGACCTTGTGTTAAATGCTGTATGCTGATGGGCTATGACGTGCTAAAGAAGTCTGTGAACAAAGCCAGCGTCTATTTTACAGGAATGAATCTAATCCAGATGTGTTTGTGCTGGAACTGGTATTGCCTCACATCAGTCTTAAGGAAACTATTCGAGGAAAGTCGAAAATTTGCCAGAGTTCAATTATCTTATATAGCGGTAAAACAGTCCAGCCAACAAAAGCCGCTGTTGTGAGGCTCTCAGCGCTGTTTTTGTGGAAGTTGTCCAGCGAGTCAGAATAAGTGCTTAGTTCCAGTAGACCTCTCTGAGTGGACAGAAGGTCGACCGCAATTACTGTCCACAGCCCCATGACACTTCCTATCTGACCAACACCCCAAACTCCATTACAAGAGACTTTTAAGACCGAGTGGTGGGGGAACTGTGCCCCCATTACGTAAATAGACGACAGTGAGGCTTGTGGTTGCTAATAGATGAATTAATATGCATTCCTGTGTTTATTTTGGTGATAATAAACCACAGTACTTTGAGGGGAGACGAAGTTAATCCCTGTTAACACTTAGGACGATAACTATAGTTTTTAAAATCATTGTAAATTGAAGAGAATGTCCACCCAACTATTACAATAAATATGCAAAGAAATGATATTGATAGCATCACTTTTTCCAGCTGAGGAATTATAATTTTTTGTAAAGGGTGTTTTATTTATAAACATAATATTATTGCTTGTTGGTTTATACTAGGGCTGTAGTCAAGTCCACCGTTGTCGAGTCCAAGACAGGTTCGAGTCCAAGTCAAGACCGAGTCCAGTTGAGACAGCATATCTTCTATTCTAAGATAATCATTTTCATTATTGTTTGTAATGATCAAAAAGACTATTTTATTTGACCTTAAAATAAGGTAATTTTATTTACTTTAGGTATAGCACTAGTCACAAAGCCGAAGTGTAACTTCACATTTTTTTATTGAAGTGTAACAATCCTATTCTGCCAATAGAAAATGTAACAAATAACCAGAAAACACTTGAATATGTTCCCATTCTTGAACATAAAGTAACCAGTGCATGCGTGCGCGTGTGTGCCCTGCCCGTGCTCATGCGTGTTCGATAGAGGAGCTGCCAGAAAGAGCAGAGGCCCCACGGCTCGTTTAAAAGCACGTTTTGGTGCCCATACTTAAATAACATGTTCATATCGCAATGACAATAAAAATACGATCAAGCTTATCTTGAAGCCCTACTTTCTATACTACTAACTACTTTCTAAAAATACTCAAATGCAATGCTAACTCTGAAACATGGCATTAACTTACCTCTCTTTTTGATGCCTTTGCAGGTGTCTTACAAAATTGGATGTTGTCCCACAGGTTTCACAGTTTTGTTGCAAAAAGTTTCCTTTTAAGCGCACTGTCGATAAATTCTTTATGGTTTGTAAAACCAAATTTTATTATGCCGCTGCTCGCTGACATTGTGCCTGATGAATGATTGATGCTGTTCAGTTCGTGCCGCGGACGAATCGTTCATTTGAACCGGTTCTTTATTTTAAGTGAACCGGTCGAACGTGTTCGCGTTTAGCGTCTCCCGTAAACACTAAATATTACCCACAAATTAATTCAGTTCTTCACTTTCTGGCGTGCATGACAGTCCCGAGGACTTGAACCAATATACCGGAGTTATTTAGTTACACCAACAGCACACACTGAACTGAACTGCTGTGTTAAGAGAGAACTTATGAACATGCGCTGCTCTCGTTCTTGAGTCGAGAGTCGGCAACAGTTTTCGGATCACAAGAAGCATGCTCTATCAATGTTTTGTTTTGAAGGAGAAAAATATATATATATCGCTGGACTCGGTCGAGACCGACTAGAACATTTGGCGAGTCCAATGACCAAGTCCGAGTGCAAATACCAACGAGTCCAAGACAAGTCCGAGATCATAAAAAAACATCTCGAGTCCGGACTCGAGTACTACAGCACTAGTTTATACACTAATGTAGTTAATGTTATAGTTATAATGTAGAACATATTTAATGTATTAAATTCACCTAAACTGCATAGAATTTTTGAGTTGTCTATTAAAGATGCTGTGTGTAATTTTTTGGGAGGTTCTATTGACAGAAATGCAATACAATACACATAACTATGTCTTCAGAGGTGTATAAAGACCTTACATAATGAAGCGTTGTTTTTATTACCTTAAAATGAGCAATTTTTATCTACATACGCCACGGCTCCCCTTACATGGAATTCGCCATGTTGTTTCTACAGTAGCCTTAAATGGACAAAAGGGCATTTCTTAAATACACTATCCCCTTTAGCAAAAAAATGGAAAACGTGACAGCATCTTAGTGCAGTGTCAGCCACCGTAGTGCTTCGCAAGGGAGGGTTGGAGCGAGCCGTTGATTGCAATTCACAACCGCACAGCTAGGTGCCGCTATAATTTTTCCCGCTGCCGTCACATTAAATAAGTTTCACCAGCCCTTTTATTTTTCTTCGTGTCCTGAAAACATACCATCCCCATTGAAGTGAAGGGATATGCAGTGTTCTCTTTATCAGTGTGACCTCATTATCAATGTGACCAGACATTAACCCTTGAGTTCAAACATCAGAACGATGGTTTATAGGCCTGCTCTCAGCAGCTCTTTGTAGACCTGCCATAAACAGAAGACGCCTGTCAGGAGAAGCTCAGTTGTTCTCTAGATTTAGCATTTCAGTAATCATTCAGTGCCGTATTAAAAAAAGCTAATTATTCATATCCTATCCAAGAAGTACTGAAGTTATTTATTTAAACAATGTCTCGATGACTCTAGAGGCCGAGATTTGAATAATTTATGAGGACAAATGCAAAGTAATTGCACTTACTTTGGCTTTCGCATTAGACCTGTCGGCATGAACCCCCCATTTCCTTCCAATGAGCAATAAAACAAAAAATATTCAAATGAGCTTTGATGTCCAGAGGCTCTGTTTGTAAATCTACATCTGTAATTAAAATGATTTATAATGCTCATCGCTATCCTCTCTTTCACTTTAACGTTGGGTTAGATTCTTTGCGACATTTGTAATAAAGTTTTGACATTTGAATGGATGTGTTTGGCTCTCATATGAAAGAAAACCATCCACGTGGGCTTAATTTCAATTTTATAAAGCAGTGATGCAAATACCTTCTTTTATTAAATTCTTGTCCTTTCAACCTCGGGTTCATACCTAATGTCAGCGCATCCTGCTGAGAATGAATCCCGTGCCGGTTTTAACCTCTTTTTCTTTCTCTGTAGGGTCAGCAGTGAGAAACTTCAGCCCGTTCTGGTTCTCCACTGAGCCGTCGGACACGCTAGCCGTGCGGGGAGCGCCGGCGCTACTCAACTGCTCGGTCCACGGCGAGACCCCTGCCAAGATCGAGTGGAGGAAAGATGGCTCTTTTCTCAACCTGGCGTCGGATGAGCGCAGGCAGATCTTGGCTGATGGCTCTCTCCTCATAACCTCCGTGGTTCATTCCAAACACAATAAACCCGACGAGGGGGTTTACCAGTGTGTGGCCACTATAGACACCCTGGGCACCATCATTAGCCATACAGCCAGACTCAGTGTAGCGGGTAAGACTCTCGCCGCTTCGTACGCACAGTGTGGATTGTGTTATTTCTTTTCTTTTTACAGGAAAAGAACCAGTTTTGACTTGTTTTGTCAACCACAGAAGTAGAACACAATATAAAAGAGATGCAGTGAAATCCATATATTAATTATATTGAATATTTAGATTTTTCAAATGTGATCCGAGTCTCCAAATACTAGTTGGGACTGCTGTATAATGCATTTCCCATCATGCTCCTCAGTCTTTTAACTCAAGCAGGTGCATTAGCATGTGTGTGAGGACAGAATAAAGAGAGCTGTTTGTCTGTTCTGTATCCATCCTTCAGCGTTATTGGCTGCAGGCGAGTTCAGAAGCAGTCGGGGGCGTCCTGTCCTGTTCTGACTGACAGCGCTATTGTTGTAAATGCTCTGAGAGCAGGTTTGTTTGGCAGTACAGGGGTTGCTATATTAGGCCCTTCGAGTCGAAATGAAAGTGACCTTGTTTGATTTGCAGGAGGCAAGCAGCAGGGTTTATGAGGTTGTTTGAGTTGGGACTTACCCCGGAATTCAATTTGCCGTCGGAGGCGAGAAAGGAATGCAATTAAGTTACATCAAGCCATTGCAGTCTGAGTTTTGACTGTTACCTCATTGAAATCTCTCTGAAGGGCTCCCACACCGAGGTTATCTCTGAATAGTCTGAGGCAGTGAAGGAGCACATATTGGTTTCCCCGTGGAGGTCTGTTTTGAGCGAGCTTATTATTTTTCGAAAACTGTGGGAAATGTTTATTAGGCTTTTGGTGAGGTTTTTCAGCCGTGCAAGATTGGACAAAGCATGAGGGTTTTCTGTCAAACGACGATGGTATTTTAGTTGAACGCCTAGTACAGGTCCCATAGGAACGAAACACACATTTATTTTGTATTTCAGTTGTTTCTCCTAAACAGTACTGGAAATAGAAGTCCTATTTCTTAGATTTTCCCTGCAAAAATTGTCCCCAATATTCCCACATTTGTGTCTCAAAAATATCCAAATCTGATTGAGAAACGAGACCACAAATTCTTGCACATTTTTAATTGTATAGCTGTACACAGTATGCTTACTGTATGTCATTCATTATCTTGTTTGCAATTATCAGGGATTTCTGAAGAAACACTTGAGACAAAGTTGATATTAAAAAAATATAAAAACTATAGAACGTCTCCTGAGAAGTTCTTGTGTTGGTTTGCCAATTTGGCTGATCTGACTTTGACCTCTCACATCATTACTAGACATGACTTGACCTTTGAGTCAAAGAAGGACATTAAAGGAACAGTTTACCCAAAAGAGAAAATTCTGTCTTCATTTACTCACCCTCAAGTTGTTCCAAATCTGTATGAATTAGTTTGCTCTGATGAACACAGAGAAAGATATTTGTATAATGATTGTAACAATTGTTTACTGTTGTAAACAAACACTTCTTGGCAACCATTGACTACCATAGTGGGAAGAATTGCTTTGACAATATCTTTGTTCTGTTGAACATAAAATAAGATATTTTGAAGAATGTAGGAAAGCAATCAGTTGGGGCACTTTTGACTACCATTGTCATTTTTCCTACAATGGTAGTCAATGGTGGCCAAGAATTGTTTGGTTATAAGCATTCTTCCAAATATCTTTCTCTGTGTTCATCTCAACAAGGAAATTATACAGATTTTGAACAACTTGAGGGTTGTAAATGATGACAGAATTTTCATTTTTGGCTGAACTGTTTTAACATACTTGTGGAAGTCCACCATCTTGCACTCACAATAGATGTCTATGGAGCAACCGGTGTATGATTTTGTGGTACATGTTCAGTTTGTAATAATGAATGAAATACACGTACAGAAATGCATAAAATGGAATCGAGTTAATGGAAAAGATGAACTGTGTAGGTGCGTTAGAGTAAATTGGTTTTAAATTTGTTCGGGGACACATTTATGTGGCCAAGTGTTGATGAAATGTGCATCCCCAATCAGATAACACTCCGATCAATGCGTGAGGTGACCTTGTGTAATAGACCTATTTTCCTTCAGTATATTCCTTTAATCGCTGCTTCTTTCATGTTTCATTCAATACAATATCCTGGAAAAGGGAGGTTGTTTTGTTTCAGTAGCACAAATGGTGTTTGTGCTCACATTTTTCTGTGATTTCAGACAGAAATCCGTCTACTGTGGCCGACAGGCGTGTAATCCAAAGGTTAATTGTTGCGTCTTTGCTGTGGGCCATTACAGTGCCATTGCGCCTGGAAAAAAAGTGTGGTCACCACAATTCTGCGACATCAGAATTGCAGTAGCACGCCGGCTAATGCGAGAGCAATCTTCGTGATGGATGGAATAAAACCGTGACCCTCCCTCCATCAGCCCTGTTTTCTTTAACGGCCCCTTTCCCTGTTCTCTCTAACCTCACACAGAAACAAAGGCCCTTCACTATCTCCACGCACCACCGAAGCGAAGGCCGTCACGTACGCGAGTGTGCGGGGGGATTAGTTGTGGCCTTGGCTTGGTTGAGGCTATTTGTATTCGCAGAGCGTGAGACGGCAGGGCAGAGAGCAAGACACGGGTAATGGGAATTGTCTAGCCCTTGCTGCCTCATAGCGCGCGGCATACTTTGAGCCCAACCCCTGGGGGGTGGGCTGCAGGTGGGCTGTCGAGCAGGCTGCCAAGGAGAACACCCCAAATGAAAGGCTTTGTTTGCATGCTTCTCCATCACAGGTACTCTGAAGGTGCTCTACTACAATTCACTTCTGCAATTGAACTGCTTGTGTCTCAGAATGAGAAGAGAATTTCCTCGGGCCAGAGAATTGGTTTTGTGGAATCACCGCAGTGTAGGTAGGCAGTGTGCTCTGTTATTTTACTTGCTGATTTGAGGACCAAAGAGGTTTTCTTTTTCATTTAACCTTACCCTGCTAAAACAAAAGCGCTTTGTATTTTGATGGTCTTAGTCGGTGTCCGTGCCTCACCACCTGATAAATGTCTCTCTTACAGTGATAGTTCACCTAAAAGTGAAAATTCTTCTTTTTGTGACGTGTCATTCTTATCCTGCATCACCATTCTTTCGTCTTCAGAACACAAAAGAAGATATTTTGAAAACACTGGTTACCAAACAACACTGGCCCTCATTGACTTCCATTGTGTGGACACAAAACCGCTGAGGCATTTTTCAAAATATCTTCTTTTGTGTTCCACAGAAGAAAGAATCATATATATGTTTTGAATGACATGAGGGTGAATAAATGGTGGCACTGAATCACGAGCACACAATACATCATCGCATTATCCCTGCATAACTGCTGATTCACAATAAGTTCGTGTTGTTTACATAATGCATGTATGCGCCGATTGCCAACAAAACACAGACATACGAGTTTCACTTACCACGTGTGGTTCATGTCCGGCATTTTTTAGCGCTGGGACCGTTCCATCTATCAGTTTCAAACGATCTGCAAATCCAGCGTTATATCCCCATTTATATAACATCCATCACTGAAATGCCGTGAACAAACAAACACACCTCAACTTCTCTCACTATCGCAAGAGGAACGAGCTGCAGCTGCAGGCCCACAGCGCAGCCAATCTTTACGCAGAGCAGCCAATCTTGATGGTAAGCGGGTCTTCCTATCACTCGTCAGTTGACTCGTGGGTAGGGATGCACCGATACCATTTTTTAAAGACCGAGTACGAGTACCGATATTTTTTTCTGGTACTCGCCGATACCGATACCTATAACTGATGCCTTTGTAATGTACAATAATGTTAATAAACCAGTATCTTACTGGTACATTTTATTTTTTTATTTTGTTTTTAGGTCTACTTAAATTTAAGTAATATTTTTTAATCAAGTTCTATTTTTTAAGATAAGTAGCAGAATTTTACTAGCACACTTACTTCAGTTTACTAAAGTAAACAATATACTCTGTGGTCAAATTATAAATGTTTAAGGGGGGTGGTGTGGTAAAATGTGAGTGTATTATAACTTGTTCAAGTCAACCGAACATTTATTTTGACAGGACGCCGCAAAGAGCGTTTGTTTAAGTTAACCGGACTTTTATTTTGATGATCGCCGCAAATGGTGTTTGTTTATGTGTCCGTGTCCTGGTGCAGTGAAACGCTGGCGCTGAAAGCTCCACAAGCACAATGTGTTCAGTACACGCAACCGCACCACTCTTTCACACACGGTAACGCAAAACAAGCAGAATACATATTTAAACGGTATCTGAATATTTAGTTAACTGTTACATTAGCTGTTAGCTGTTCACCGCTAATTTCTTGTTAGGAAATGCCTGGATTCCTCGATTCCGTCCGCGTTTTCCGCATTGTGGAAATCATAGGGCTCTATGTATGTCACGTGAGGTATCGGTCTTTGGTATCGGTGTGTCATTACGAGTACGAGTACATGAGCTTGGTATCGGCCGATACCGATACTGGTATCGGTGCATCCCTACTCGTGGGCATGCTATTTCTTTCGCCTTGCTGTGCTTTTCTGGGAGATTTGCCAAGTAAGGGACTGAAAAAAGTTGTTACGTAACGGTTTTTCTTGTTCTAAAAAAACTTTCCGAAAACCTATACAAACCTTGCGGGGTGTATCGAGGACAGAAATACTACGTAATACATCCAACTCGTTTTTTGACAAGTTGACCATGTTAAGCATGAGAAGCCAGCACGTTTAACATTGTAAAGAAGTCAGAATGCATGAAACAGCGTTAAATCACCCCTTTAAACCTGACTTGGGCAAATCAGCTTACCTTAAACTGTTTAAATCCTTCCTTAAATCCTAAAATGATCCAGCATGGTAATAGTTTAAAATTCTTATACATATTCAATACAGAAAAGCACAAAGAAAATCTGTGCTGTATCTCTTCAATCTTCCGCCCACTCATATATCAAAAATATTTGTTTTACTGAACGTTGAAGCTTGACAGCTGAGCGGCAGATATCATATCTCTAAATGTTAATTGACAGCTAGAACATCTCCAGCGGTTGAGGACCCTTTATTTGCTGGTTTATGGCATTCTGCCTTCACGGGGCATGTTTTGTGTCATAAACACTGATCCGGGGTCAGGATGTGACACCAATCCAGGCTCTTTATCTAACCCGCCTGAATAACCTCAGCTCAGCCGCATGCGTCCCTGTCTTTCTGTGACCTCGTCTTGTGCGGGGTCGTGTCGTTCCCTGAGCTGTCTTCTGCTCTCTCAATCAATCAGTATTTCATTTCACACATCAGACCTCTGTACAATCTTACCCAGCCTGCTGGCTGGCGCCTGGCAATGAAATTCATACGCAACACAGCTATGAATTTCAAACATACTGGAAGCATTCAGACGAATTTTGTGCTTGCTGAGGAATAGGAAGCAATGGCTTTTTATTTATTTTTGCAGGGTTTTTATTTTAAAATCTTCCAAACAACAGATGACTGTATGAGGTTATAAATCCAGTATTATAAATGTTAAATATTGCTGTCCTTCTGAAACCTTGTATCTCCATATTTCATGCGAATTTGCGAATTCGACATCTGAGGTTTCGGAAGGACAGCGACGATTTAATGCAGCATACTAAATTAAATGGTATGGTCCTTTTATTTATTTATTTTTATTTGTAGAGAGAGGTCAGGTATAGTTTGGAAAGACTGAAGCAGATTTAATATGCGTTTCCCATGAGAGCGTCACAATGCAATGTGCCAGTCTCATGTTAGACCAGATGTCTTGATTTGTATTTCTTTTTTCACCATCTTTTTGTTTCTATCCCTGTTTTTAGTTAAAATGGCTTGAAATGAATTGTGGTGTGTGATAAAATCTCACGCTCTGAAATTCATTGTGTGCTCATTTGAGTTTAAAACGCTTTATCAGCGCTGTGGTGAAGTATATCTCTGCTGTCCACACATTGAGAACGTCTCTACCGGCTGTACGTGTGTGTGCTTGTGTATGTCATTTGGAGGGTATTTTGATAAAATGGATGGGTGTGTCCTAGGACGAGTTCTGGATGGAGTTTAGGGGCTTAAGTTTAATACCTGCATTGAAGTCAGGGATATAGATGTCGCTAATGACTAATGAGCACAAAACTTTCCCATTCTGGAGGAGTAGAGAACACAACACCGTACTTGTTTCATGGTACATTTTGGCACAGGTTTGCAGTGATGTCAGCGGGGATTGTAAGCGTTTATGGCTGTCTTTGGATCGGCTCTCTGACTGCGTTTGTGGCTTTTAGCTGTGTTGACTGTGCAGGGAATTTTTAGCTTAATGCTTGTCTCTGTTTGGACTCGCTAGCAACATTTGTCTTGGTTGCTGTATTCTGCCTCCCACTTACAAAGAGGATTGGACCTAGTTATAAAAAACACAAGAACATTTTTATCAAATCTGTTTTAAAGAACTGTTCAGGTTGTTAGCAAAGGCATTGTATGTTTTTTGCTCTGAAATGCACATTAGCTGGATCGACCTGAATAAAGCATTTTAGACAAGAATATGAAGAATCTACTTTTTGAGCTGAAGAAGCAGTATTTATGACACCATTATTGTTATGAAAGCATGAACGTTTTTCACATTCATGTAAGATATTTGGAGCTGTACCTGCCTGACCGGAAAACTGCCTGAGTATGTTGCCAAGATGCCCGCTGACTGAACCAGGAGCGGTGGTTGCTCTTATATCATAAAATTCGCATTTGTTAATGTGTTGGAATCTGGGAACAGGTCAATAATATTTAGCACAGCAACCAGAGCGCATTTGCCAACTCGCATACTATTTTAAGTTCTGGTCTATATTTCATCATCTCTGGACCGACAAAGATTCTGACAGATGAAAGACGTGCCATCTACTATCCCATCTCAACCTCGTTCTGACAGATGTCTACTGCACTGTATTGTTAAAGGAAGTCTTGGTGCAGCATGTCTGAAAGCAGGAGGTCTGCAAGACCCTTTCATTTTAAATAAAAAGATTTTGTAGAGGAGATAACATAAAAATGTCCTTACTTTTTAAAGGTGATGGCACTCAAGAAGTACCATAATAATTGTTGTTTTATACTAAATAGCTAAGCTAAATAGAAACCTTTACTGGAAAGAACATTACTGGCTGGTTTTATCTAATCTTTAGCTAAGCTGGTTTTCAAAGGGTTTTGACCACTTTTTTTAGCTGGACCAGCTAGTCTTAGCGGATGAGGCTGGAAATCCAGTTGTCCCACCAAATAAAACCAGATGAACAGCTTGGGCTGGTTTTAGCTATTTTCAGCAAGGAAGACCATTTAAAGTGGTAGTTCATCCAAAAAAGAAACTTCTGTCATCATTAACTCACCCTTATGTCATTTCAAACCTCGATGACTTCTGCAGAACACAAAAGAAGATATTTTGAAGAATGTTGGCCCCTGTGGACTTGAAATGAATGGTGCTAGTCCTGTTCTGTTACCAACTTTCTTCAAATATCTTTATTTGTGTTCTGTGGAAGAAAGTCCTAAAGGTTTGAAATGACAAGAGGGTGAGTAAATGGTGACATCATTTTCAATTTTGGGTGAACTTTAAGTGCAAATGAGGCATATGGATATCTCATTTTGTGCTATGTTGAATGACTTTGATCCTTATTACAGCTCCGATTACATATGTTGTTTTCAAAGAGAAATGTTAATCAAATCTAGCTTAGGTTTCTTAGGTTATATTATATTTACTTCATTTCCAGCTGTGAACCAACGTTCCTTGTTAAAAAGACCAGTGTAGGGTAGGCCAGCATGAAGTTCATGCTAGTACAGGCTGGTTTTCGCCCAGTCTCTACTGGAACTAAAACACAACATTCAGTATTGTGTGCTGTTAGCTATGCTGGTCTTCTCAGATGCCTGAACGTTGAGACACATTAGCAGACTTAACGCTCCACAGGTTATAGCCTGATTAGTTCGAAAAATACCCCTCTGAGAATCTGCATGCTTTATCTAGCATTTGCTCGGTAAACTATCTCATTCTCTCCTCTTTAGTGGCTTTATCGTGGGGATTCATTTATCACTCATCCCTTAACACCTTTAGCCAAGGCTCTAGACAGGAATCAATCTGCGGAAATATGCGAATCTGCATAACAAAGCAACCTAGATGCACTTGATTTATTATTTGAAGTCCCTGAACACATTGGAATGCATTGTGCAATGTTCTGGAGTTTGAGATGGGATAGTAGATGGCACGTCTTTACTAGAGCAGGGCCCTTTGGCTCTTTTACCTCAGCGCTCAGCGCTGTAGTGTCATTATACCGACGGTCTCTCATCTAAAAATTGCCGCTTACAAATCCGGCTTGCTCCGGTCGCACTTGTACTCTGGGGAAATCTCTTCAGTTCGACTCTGATTGAGATGGACACAAGCCACATCATGCATCGCTGTCCTCAACCGGATTGATAGACCTTTGAACCGAATTCATTTTGATGTTCGCAGGGCTTGACGTGTTTGCTGAGAACATTGATAAGCAGTGACAGTCCTCATTGAGTGGCCAGTGATTTCTTTTGTCAATCAGCCTGGAAAATGTAGCTTTCTTTTTCAGGTGTTTTTGATGTTTTTTCTTCGAATTGAAATCTTGGCCTGCAGAGTAATCCCTGTTGGATGAAGGTGGACGTCTTGTTAGTTGACCCAGAAATAGTTTAAAGGTGACAACTGAAAAATCCAGATTTGTCGTGTTCGCAAATTGCTGTTTTGCAGCAGGCTGAGCTGTTACTGTGTATTTTATTGTCTCAAAGGTATTTTTTGGTAATCGTCTTTCTAGTTTGCTGTTTTTGAGGTACGAGTCCAATGAAACTCATTTGTTGACAGCAGGGGCCGGTTGCATGAACTGCTTATACTAGTTTTAGAAGAAAACGTCAAATGTTTTTTTTTTTAAATCAGTTACATAAAAAGGTAGATTGGGCTAATTGAAATAGGAAAAGTAAGACTGATTAGTCTTTTTAGTTAGATTAGTTTCATTCTGTGATATTCCAACAATTTTTCTACCAATTTTCAAATAAAAATATTGTTTCTTTTTGCATTTATTTGCAGAAAAACAGCTCTGTATTTTTTCAGACCTTGATTACTGCAAAGAAAGTTTATATTACCTTGGTTTTGTCACAGTTTTCATGCGTCTTATCATGCTGTCGGTCTTTCATGTTGCTGTTTGATGACTTTGTCACTCCTGAGGTTTGATTTTGTTGAAATTCAACAGACACTAGACAGAATGACCACAATACATATAGAAATGCTGAAAATTTGGAATGGTCTCTTAATTTTTTTCATGGCTGTAGATAGTGACTAAAAAATTAATCGACACATAAATTATAATATCATAAAGATTTGCATATTGAAGCAGTTGCCAGGCAAGTGATTTGAGTGGTTGTTTTTGTATTCTGGAAAATTGCCTTGACACTGCTGAGCGGTTGATAATGACATTGCAAACTGGTTTCTAGGGTGTTGCTAAGCTGTTTCTTGCGTGTGAAAATAAAGAGTTAATCAATTGTTTGGGTGTGCTGGGTGAATCCAATTTTCAGTAATAGGGCTAAACTGTTTTTAAGGTTTAGTCCTTTTCCAAATCTTATGTTGATATAAAATCAGGAATTTTTGTTTGTCGAAGACTTTTGTATGTAGGTGGTAAATTCCTGTTTACATGTCAAAGCAGATCCAGGCACCATGGTCAACCATTCAGCCCCAGATGCCATCTGTATGAAACCAGCGGCTTTTCAGCTTGTTTCTATGCAGTAGCGTTATTTGCTCAGACTGAATGCTCTTTCTTTTCAATTCTTCATTATCAGAGTATTTGGCATATGTCCGTGTTTTTCAGCCTCCGACTTTTCACTCTAAGCGTTATTGATTCGTCTTCGCCACCGGCGAAATCAAAACAATTCGAACCCGGTGCTGTTTAGTAGCCTTTAGCGGGAGGCTCATTTGTATTTATGTCACAGCTTTGTCTAGAAAACATCTCGATGCTGGCCGCAGATTCAAAGTGTCACTCAAAACTAATAAAAGACGGAGAGGCAGGCGCTGTTGCCACGATACGCGTCCTTCTCTCAACAGCAGCAGGGGAGTGAACGCTTGCAGGAATCAAGTCGACAGCCGATTCTCACTCTCTATGAAATAAATCCGGTTTCCAAGTTGGACGTGCTTGTTAGGCCCTGCTTGAAACAGGCTCTTAAAATGACTGCTTACTTTAGCTCAAGGTCCTTGTTTCACCAGTGTGCTCTGAACCCTGTGTGCTTGGGCCCTGGGGAGAATGGAGGAATTTCTCCGCTGGTTAACTAACGTCCATCAGTATGTAGTGAACAAATTGTGTCCAGGATTTAGATTTAGCCTCTGGCTACATGCCCACAGGCCACCCACAGTCCATTCACAACCTGATTCGGAGTTATTTACTTTTTTTTTTTTTAAAGTAATTTAGAAGAATGCATATGATTAATGCTTGTTAATGGAGCATTAACAGCTAACTGATAAGATTTGAATGTAGAAATACTATTTACTTCAAATCGAATGAGCGAGGGTGTGTGTGTGACACTTAAAATAACTACAAATTAAAGGTCCAGTGTATGAAATTTAGCAGCAACTCCACCTCAACCTTTCGAAGCACTACGGTGGCTGACACAGCCCTGTTGAAAAAACAGCATATGCTGGTTTGGTATGTTTTGTTACTGGTTTGTGCTGGTTTAAACTGGTCATGTGCTGGTTTAAGCTGGTTCTTAACTGGTTTAAGATGGTCAAACCAGCATCAAAACACACCTAACCCAGCATATGCTGTTTTTTTTCAACAGGGAGGACTAAGATGTCTTCACGTTTTCGCTTCTTTGCCGAAGGAGATAACATATTTACGAAACTCACTCTGTACTCACTCGTGTAAGGGGACCCCCGGTGTATGTAGATAGAAATGGCTTATTCTAAAGTAATATTAACATAACACTTCATTATGTAAGGTCTTTATACACCTCTAAAGACAAAGTTATGTGTTATATTGTATTTCTGTTAACAGATCCTCCCAAGAAGTACACATTGGATTGGACCTATAATGTAAAGTAAACAAGCAGAATTGTGTATTTCGTCTTGAGTTATGATGGTATCTTATTACATTTTTAAGGGAAAATACATTCTGGTTACCACATTTACACAAATTTCATTGTTTTGTTGTTGGTTAGTTCCATATTGTTTCAGTCTTGGTTAGCGTTAGTGCTGAAGGTAACAGCATGTAAAAAGAATGAATGATGGTTGGTCACTTTACATATCGGTCGTACAGCTTTCCTGTGTAGGTTTCCAATTTTCATTCTGAATGTGAAGTGCTGTGTAGATATAGGGTGTTGGAGTGTTTGGAGACGTAAACATTCCTGTTTTTCTCAGCTGCCTTGTGTTCACGCTCACGTAACGCTGTGGTTGAAGGGCCCCTGCAGCTGCACTTGTGTTTGCGCCGTATAGCCTCACACCTCACAGGAAGAACCTGTTTGGACTAGTCGGATATGAAAAAACAGTACTGGAGGGGCATGTTTGAGACGTGTAAGTGGAGCCTGCACCACTAGAACTAGAAAAGGGGGCTTTATCACTAAGCTAGTGTCAGTCACTGACTGTCTCTCGCTCTGAAATAAATCATGCAGGCGCTCACATGTGGGCGCTAGGTGTGATATTCCAAACCGGAGGGAATTTGTATTGCTCATATGTTCCAGTTTTATAGATCTGGAGATTCATTTGATTCCTTTTGTATAATTTGTCTTATGCCTTAAAATGCCTATAGGAAAAATGTTAGCACAAATTAGGCAATTGTTGGCATACGGTAATCTTTGAAAGTTTGAAAATGAATGTGGATGGCAAAGCTCAGAAGATTTGGTGTGTGAAAGAATTAGATTTTTATGGCTGTGTGGGATATACTGTGATATCTTTTTTAATGATGGACACGTGAGATTTCTAGGGCGATAGAAATCTCTTATTCTAGGATATTGGTTTGTCCAAAAAACAATGCTATAGCCAGTTATTCCACTCTGAAATGTGCTTTCCGTGCCGGAATGTCTGTTTTTGTTTTGGTCCGTGTGACCCCGCCCACTGACGATTTACCCACTAATGGTTGGCGACAATCACAGCATATTGCGGGTCTGAGCAGATTCCACCCTTTCCGGTACTATTACGTTGCAAACTTTGAAGTTTTACTATATTATTTTACAACTTACGAGGAGTAATATGCAATTTTATTACGGTTATTTAAACGAGACCGCAATATGGCCCCCGTAAATGCGACCTCCGGAGGACGCAACCTCTGAAACGAGCTGCTGATTGAGTTATATTTGCAAACAACAAACCACTGCAAACGTATAATTGATTAGATAAATTTACAGTGTAAGAGTTTATGCTATCCATTACACTCCTGTAAGTGTCTGGCAGCTCCTGTGAGCTCGAGTCTGAGGAGGGGCGGGGAAAAAACCAATATTTTGAATTTGGACTGCGATACCAAGCTCAACCGCTAGGTGTCAATGTTACATACGTCTCCTTTAAAGGGATAGCTCACCAAAAAAAACATTTTTTAATTGTTTTCTTACCCTCATTTCATTTCAAATCTGTATGTATTACTTGCATTCTTCTAGAGAACACAAAAGAAGATACTTTGAAGACTGTTGGTAACCAATCCACATTGACTTCCATTGTATTTGTATGGACACCAAGACATTTCTTAAAATATCTTCTTTTGTTTTCCACAGAAGAAAGAAATAGTCATATACGCATTTCAAATGACACGAGCGTAAATAAATGATGACAGTTTTGGGGTGAACTATCCCTTTAAACTCTTTCATGTCAAAAAGAAAATTAAGATCTCTGTAATTTGTCTTTATTAAGAATCATTTCAATCATCTCAATCTCAAGTTTTTGTTCACAATCAATTGAGTTTTTTTCACTTGTTAATTTAACCCACACAGATATCAATATGCTCTTGATAAGCAGGCGCTGTGTGCCGCTCTGCTTTGCCCGGAGGAAAAAATGAATGCACAAATTTCACACTGATCTCGCACCCTCGGTTTTGCAGGTGTCTGGACTAAAGAGGCTTATTATTCATACTCCAAGTGTAGAAGTGAATAGTGAACTGGAGGGAGGCTCAGCTGTTGCTGTGGAATCACACTGTGTCTGTCACCTCTGGCTCAAACTCTCTGTCCCGATTTCACAGTGTGGGCGGAGCTGTCTGGAGGCGGGGCAGAGCAGCAGACCCGCCACAAACACCCCGTCAACTCTGACGCCTTTTTTCCTTTATCCCCGCTGACGGGCTCCTCAACTCTGGCCAATTCACTGATCATAGAGTCATCTCTCATTTATGTGTGACTGTTTGAAGCTCTGCATCTGTTTAGCGTGAACGGGCTGAAAAAAAACGAAGCGGGTGGACTATTGTTCAATGTGCCAGTTTGCTGGGAGGCATTAAGCAAGACGCATCCAACAAGTCACAGTCTGATAAAAACACCTGCCTCAGTGTGCTAATGTATGTGGGGATTGGATGGCAATTAAATAGATAAAAGTTGAACAGACTGAAGGATGTGTTTGAGTCTTTTCACATGTAAGAATATGCAAAATTATTCTTTAGTGTCGCATGCCAGCGTAGGCCTAACATTGACGGGATAGTTCACCCAAAAATAAAAATCATCATCATTTATTCACCCTCAATTCATTTGAAATCTGTATATGACTCTTTCTTCTGTGAAAAACAAAAGAAGATATTTTGAGTAATGTCTCAGTGGTTTTGTATTCATGAAACGGAAGTCAATAGTTTTGGTTTTAGTTGATTTATTTATATAGCACAACACAACAACAGTTGTTGAACCATTGTGCTTTACAAATATATTTTTTAAGATAAATAGTAAAAATAAAAAATAGGGGTCAGTGTTGTTTAGAAAGGGATGAATGATGAAATAAGTGTCATTTTATGTATGACCTGTCCCTTCAACACTCCAAATTAAAGAATGGATTGGCTTTAACATAATAAATACATAAATATTTGATCACGTACTAGGTAGTTGAAGAGTAACTTTTACAGAATCGCAAAAGTTTTATTTTCTGTTGAGGCAAGGCGCTATTAGCTTTGTAACAGTTTTCATCCAGTGGATTGTAAAAGTAGCACGAAAAGTAAAAATTATTTTGGGGCTTGAGGAGAGTTTTGAGCTGTATCTAGAGACCAGAAAATCATACACTTGGATTGTTCATACTTGGCACAGCCCTAATAGATCTTTTTTTGGTGACAAGTGGTATTTTGCTTAGAGACTGGCTTAAATATGATGCTACGAGTGAGACAATGTCTTGCGCTGTTTGCTGCCAATATACAGTTAAGAAAAAAGTGAAATCTTTTTATTGTCTTATAAACAATTGGAAGTAGATTTCAGTGGCTGACAAGTTTTATTCCCATGCTAAAAATCTAGTACACCAATACCACCCCCATCTTTCTGCATACCAACTTCCACTCCACTTTGGTCTTCCTCTTAACCGACTGAGACTGAGCATACTGATGCTCTGAAAGCAAAGGTCAGAGATCTTCACAATAGCCTGTGCTGATAGCGAGAGAGATGCACACAGACACAAAGAGCAACGGGTTACTTCTGCTTCGGTTTATCACGGCATCTATCAGCAGCTGTCGGAGGCTGAGTGCATTAATCAGATTTGCTGGTGTGTCATCTGCGGGGTGCTGACTGCATTAGGCAGGTGATGAGGGGGCCGCACTCTCCTCATTGGCTGAAGCACAGACTTCGAGTGGACTAGGGGTCCTCGGAGGCTTTGATTGGCAGGTCCTTTCACAGTTTTGTTGAGCCGGTGCTACAGAGTGTGCTCGGGTGAGCTCCAGAGAGGTGTCCGATAAGAGAAGAGGCACAAGTTCCTGGCATCACATTTATCAGCGTTTTGTAATGCGATCGGCATCTTGCTGCGACGGTGCCATCTCCCTTGGCAACGACCTCTCGTGAAGGTCAGGGTAACTGAGTGAGGAGGCAAGTTGCTTAAGGTAAAATGTGTCATTTTAATAATGTTGAAGCAAATGTAATTGTCATTCATTGTCTCAGACACAACTCAATCAGACCTCCTGTGCAGAGTATCCGTTGCACCTGCTCTTACATCTTATTTCCCATAGGAATATATCAGATCACAAGCGAGTTCTCTTTCATATCTCAATTGTTTCCTTTGACAGTAATGAGGAAATTAAGACTTTTATCTCTTCACTTTTTGTCTTCAGAAGGTCTTCTTGCCCAAAGTCAATTTCAGTGCTTATTCTTCCAAGAGAGCGTCATAAAGTTTAGCATATCCATGTTAATATCATAGCTTTACTGAATGTTAACAGTTTTTTTTTTCTGTGTAATTTGAGCCTTTAGCAGCATAAACAAAATTGTATAAAAATGTTTTTATGCATTCTCTCTGATGTCTGTAATACAAACAGGTATTCCCGCCCCAAACTCAACCTACAAATGCCTTAATAATAATCTGTGAATATCAAGTTAACATAAAAAATTACTTTTTAATGATTTTTTTTAAGGAACACCTGAAAAACGTTTCGAGTTTAATTAAACACACCCTCAAGTCTTCTGAGCTAGCCAAAGAGCAACCACTGAGCAATACAAGCAGAGCTTCAGCTTCAGTTTTTACACACACTAATAATTATGAGGATTTTTTTCTGTCTGTGTGGTCTGTATTCCAGACATATCTTCAGGGCATAAAGGAATAGTGTGTTTTCATGCACTCATCTGTATGGAAATACAAGATCAAACAGAAGCCCCTCCCCTTTACCAGAGCGGGTCAAACTCTTTCTGTGATTCTTGTCACTGCTGATACATTTTTTATACTTTTTGTTTTGGTGTTGGTATTTTTTATTCCTTAAAAAATATTTAAAAAATGCAGCAGGGATGTCAGAAGGACCAGTGCAATTTAAATCTGCAGTTTTATTGTAACACTGTTCTTCTATTTTTGCATTTGGCAGGTACGTTTATGCAAATTGACTTAATGTGCAGTTAAGCTACTGTGTACAGTACATTGGATATCTGGTGTACATTTTCTGTACACTAGGAAAATATATGACTATGGCATTGCTTTGGTCATTCTTTACCAATAGTACACTACATGTATGAACATTTTATTTCATAGCATCTTGATTAATAATCATTTGACTAACTGTTGGTATTAAAATAACATTTTAATTGTATTAATCTTTGGGAATTAGTCTCTAGACGGACCTATGGACCACTTTGCAAGATGTAAACATTGTGTGTTAAAGGAAAAGTACATCTCAAAATCAAAATTGTTATTGTTATTTTTTACTCGCCCACATGACATTTAACATGTTTTAATTTTCGGAACACAAATAAAGATATTTTAGGTGACATCCGAGAGATTTCCAGGCCTCCTAGACATCATGGTTATAGTTGTTGTTGTCAAGGTCCAGAAAACGACTAAAGACATCGTTAAATTAGTCCATCCGCTCACAGTGGCTCAATTGAATTTTTTTGAAGTGACGACAATACTATATGTGAAAAACAAAACAAAATAACGACTTTAATCTATATATTCTCCTCTGTTTTATCAGTCTATGGTGCGCGTTCACAAGAGGACTTCGACACATGCGCATTCGGTCTTCCTCAATATCGAAATCGTCAGACATTTTGCGAATATCAGCTTACATACACCGTGCGTCTGCTTGTAAACACAGAGTTGCGGGTTGTCGGGTAAGAACGCTGGCGTCTGCCCCCACCGAATGCGAATGCATCGAAGTGCTCTCGTGAACGCGCACCATAGACTGACATGACAGAGGAGAATATATAGATTAAAGTCGTTATTTTGTTTTGTTTTTCGCACATATAGCATTCTCGTCACTTCAAAAAAAAATCAATTCAGCCACTATGAGCGGATGGACCAATTTAACGATGTCTTTAGTACTTATAACAACTATAACCATGAAGTCTATGAGGAGGCCTGGAAATCTCTCGGATGTCACCTAAAATATCTTTATTTGTGTTCCGAAGACGCCGGGAGGTCTTAAAACATGTTGAACGTCATGTGGGTGAGTAAAAAATTACACAATTTTGATTTTGAGATGAAATGATCCTTTAAAAAACTGAAACAGGAAGTTCTTCAAGACCATTGTTGAACCAGCGTTGTTCTGAAGTGGATGTAATTGTTTACTAATTTACGTAACATTGTGGTCCGCTGTTTTTGGAAATATGCTTTATGGAAATTGTTTTGGTGTGGTCATATTACAGCTGATGGTCAGAGACAGAACTTACTATATCATATCAAAAATGTACTCGGTAGACCATTTATAGTTGTGCCATCTTAGCACTTAATGTAAAGGCGACTGGGTTTATAAATACGATACATCTCAAAGTATTGTTAGTATGAAAGTGCAGGTTGTGTCCAGTCAAATTCTGTCCTCAGTATGAACCTACAGTTTCAGTGTGGTATTGTGTTACACACATGTGATCTCTGACATTGATGCAGCGCTATATCACAATGGGAGAGATGTTTTAATGTGTTAGATTTGTAATCAGGCGGCCCCGTGGGAACGCAGCGTTCATTCACTAATGTGTGTGCCCGTTATCAATTCACTTTTATTGGTCGCTGCTGGGAAACAGAGCTGAAATATAACCGCATACAGTGACGCTCATCTTTATGCAAGTGGAACTCTATCGTTAGATGGACAGAAACCAACATCAGCAGATAAACATCTTATTCATTTTGTTGCTCTAATGTTAAGTTTCATAAACAAATCCAGGGCAACAGATCTGCTGTAGGCTAATTTGTGTCAAATATCTGATATATCTGATATTTTCTGCACGTCAGACGGAAGAGTCTCAACATCCCTGCTGGGAAATCCAGCTAAAACCAGTTTAATTGGTAGCTGAATTTACATGGGTTTACAACTGTTCTACATCAAATATATATTATATATCTGTTTTATTTTTGGATATCATGACGTCAAAGTAAAATCACTGTGCTGCTGTTGTAATCGCTCAAAATTAAGAGGTTTGGTTAGTTTTAAAACCATATGCCAGGGCTTTCCACACCATTTCAAACCCGGCAGAGAAGATCTTTCAGACCATTACGAAAGTATGTGTTCATGCTTGTAAGACTCATGCAAAATTTACAAGCTGGGAAAGCTGACATGCATGTCTCTGACAGATTCCCGATGAACTGGGTCACGTTATGGCTAGCAGTTGTTTTTCCTCTTAGCTATTCCTAAGTATTCTAGATGTTTTTTGAACTGTTGAATTCTGGAACTTAACATCTCTAGTTTGGAAAGAAACATGTTAAAGGTCCAGTGTATGAAATTTAGCGGCATCTAGCGGTGAAGTTGCGAATTTCAACCAACGGCTCACTCCACCCCTCCGGCATCCCTTTCGAAGCACTACGGTGGCAGACACAGTAATAAGATGTTGTGACGTTTTCGCTTCTTTCCCAAAGGAGATGACATATTTACGAAACACGCTCTGTAGAACATTTTGTCCATTTAGGGCTACTGTTGGAACAACATGGCGAATTCCATGTAAGGGGACCCGTGGTGTATGTAGATTAAAATAGCTCATTCTAAAATAAAAAAACATAACTAGCTTCATTATGTAAGGTCTTCATACACCTCTGAAAACACAGTTATGTATATTATATTGCATTTCTGTCAATAGATCCAAAAAATGACACATCGGACCTTTAAAGGTAAAAGTAAACGGTAAAGTGCTGTAAAAATGAAAATGTGCTATAAATTAGGATTAATGTAGATTGCGCCTCATTTACAGTCTAAACCATGTGATAAGACACATTTTAATATTATGATAATAAATTTAGTAGTAACTCATGTGCGCACCCATATTTTTCCACCTCATCATTGGTGACCTTTCCTGAGAATGACCGTGGTACAAGTTAGCCTATTTATTTATTCGTCCTTGCTTGAGATGGAGGTTTTATTTGCTTGCTTTATGAACTGCAACCACTTTGTTTACTGCTGTAGCTTGAGCCCGCTGCAGTGACGTCTGTCTGCTTGTTTTCCTCCCAGACCATCTCAACCTCGGATTTATCTTCTCATACTCGCATTTAACAGCGTCTGTAAATCCTGCTCAGCGCATATCTCTCTCTGTAGGCCTCTTGTGTGAAAAAACTGCCACAAAATGGACGGAACCGCTGGTTTGTGAGCCTGGAAATTTCTGGAGCTTTTTTAGAAGCTGCCTCTCGCCTCTAAGACCTAATAAAGAATAGTATCCGTAGAGTTGACGCAGTGGCTTGCCATTGTGAACGAGCATCAGCCCAGCGGGGCAGAGGAGACCTTATAGCCACTCGCATTCTTTAATCAGTTTGTGGAGAATAAATAGGGGCCGGGGCCCCATTAACGGGACACTGGGGGTCCTGAAGGGGCCCCTGATTTGAGGTGGCCTGTT
Organism: Triplophysa rosa; assembly: GCF_024868665.1. Classification (NCBI taxonomy): domain Eukaryota; kingdom Metazoa; phylum Chordata; class Actinopteri; order Cypriniformes; family Nemacheilidae; genus Triplophysa; species Triplophysa rosa. Next base: position 32,532,437 of record NC_079890.1, read on the forward strand.
TTCCTTTGCAGGCTTTATGCTTTGGTTAGAACTTCTAACCACACAATCGATCTGTTTAGTGCTAACCTGTATTGGCCATAGATTCATTCTTCAGAGACGTGCTGTGAACAAACTTCTGTGAAATCACTCAACTGTCTGGCCAATAAACTATGGTGGCTCTGTCGATCCAAATCTCCTGTTTGTGTGTCTGTACTCATGCCCGGATCAAACCACTGAGATGGAAGGGATGGTGATGTGTGTGTTTGTGAATCTTTAACTGGACTCAGTGTGTCTGTTAGTGTGTGTGAGGTCCAGCAAGCGAAACGCTCTTTCCCATGTTGCATCTACACCAGCATAATGAATCACTCAACAAATGTTGCTCTTGGACTGTTAGGGTGGAAAGGTTGAGACAGAGGTAGAATATAACCCTAGAGTTCCCATTGCGACCGAAACACATCGCCTGATCTTGAAACTACAGTGTGAAGAAAGATTTGCTTGTTACTGAAGGCCAGGGGGCACAATTTTTTTTAATATTGTTTCAATATATTTGTCTATTATCCTAAATGTGTGCTCTCACTGAGCGTGTGTGTGTGTGCGTACTTGTCTGTGTACGTACGTGTGTGTGTGTGTGTGTGTGTGTGTGTGTGTGTCTCTGTGTCTGTGTGTGTTGGTGCGTGTGCGTGTGCGTGTTGTGTGTGTGGAGTGTTTTGTGTGTGGGTGTGTCTGTCTTCTGTGTTTTCAACCTTTTCTTGTTTTTGCAAACTTTGATTGTTTTGCTTGTAGTCAATGTGTCTCATGTACAGCTGCTTTGTAACAATGAAAATTGTAAAAGCGCTATATAAATAAAGTTGAGTTGAGTTGAGTCTATACAAATAAATGTATATATGTGTATATGCATACATTTAATGCAACATTTTTTATTTTTTTATTACAATATTACATTTATTATTACAGTTTGTAGAGCTATATATATATATATATATATATATACATACATACATACACAAGTGTATATATATATATATATATATGTCTCTGTGTACACACACACGCACGCACACACACACATATACACACACGCACATATATATACATACACACATTTAATTCTATACATTGTATGTACAACAAATGCTATTGAAATACTGAAATTTCCTTTTTTCTAAAACTTGTAAAATTCCATGCTGGGTCTTTCATAAACATATTTAAGCAATGACACAAAATAAATGTTAAATGAGTGTTTTGACCCAGTTGAACTGATTCAGTACTCCTATGTCTCTCTGTATATACTCACATAAATAATTGCTACTAAAATCTGTATTTTATGTCCATTTATTTAATTAGAAAGTAGTCGTGCAACAAGCAGAATAATGTACAGTCAGCTAGGCATCATCTTGTTAGCGATTATTTTGCCTGACTGTCCATTACTGCTTACATTCTAAACATTCCATATATCTGCCAGCCGTAATGAAGGCTGTTGTTTTGTTCTTTAACAAAGATACCTGAACGCTCTCGGATAGAAAAGGCTTAAAATGAGAACTCTCTCTGAACGTTTTCTTTAAGAGTATGAAAGCTGTTCTGTACTAAAAGCCTGATGTTGTATATAGTTTATAAGGGGATTAAAAGCCCACAGCGTGCTCTGTGAAACCCTTCTCCCGGCCGTTATAAAGCACAGCCTGTGGAGATGTATGAATGCTGCTCTGTGTTCACTCAGAGCCTGTGGCTGATAGCATCTCTCACTGCAGGCATTGAGAGAGAGAGAGAGGCAGGCAGGCATGTGTGCAGCAGACCAGTGCCACACAAAGGAATCTCCATCACTCCTTTCTTTTAGTCTCTCACAAAGACATTCTGATGTATGGCTTTCATTTGCCTGCGTGGAATCCATAGGTGTCTGTCTTGACACATGAAGTTGTGTGCTAATGCTCTAAAGCAGTTCTGTGTGCGTCAGACACCGCAGAGAAACTCAATGTTTTTTTTTATAAGCTCAGTGGATTTAATGGAGGTCATGGTTGTCCATATTAGAGTATGTTGCACCATTTCTGAAACTCTTAAGAAGAAAATAAACAAGATATAAATGACAGATAGCAGAAAAAAGCTAAAAAATGTCATTGTCAAATGTAGCTGTGATAACTCGTCCCTGGAAGGATGGATAGGTAACGTATATGAGATCAAGTTGAGATATCCGAGATTTGATCGGAGAGTATTGGCGAGGAGAGACATGTGACATTACTAGGATCTTTTCTTAGAGAATAATGCAGGAGCTCTATGCGCTGTTAATGTCATTGGTTTTTTTCCAAACATTTCTGTTCTAACGCCCCAGTGATCTTATTTAGTCTATAGCTGCAGACTTTATTCCAGGATTTGGCACAAAGCCGAACTGTTTTCAGGGACCATTTTAAAGCCTTCCCTTAAAATGACATTGTAATAAAGCTCAATAAAACGGAAGGAAGGAGGCGGGAACCGGCGAACATTCAAAACATTTAATCAAAAATAAATACCCCAAAAATACAAAAGTAACAAGCCGGCAGCCCCTCGCGGACGACTGCCGGCAACACAAACATAAACAAAACTTAACTAATGTCCGGGCCCAGTCCTCTCTCGCCGTATGCTTCTGCCGCTCAGCCTTTTATGCTTCCGATCTCCTCCGTGGGAGATACGAGGCCGGTGGCGCCCAGCTGACGCTCATTATCAATCGCATCACCGGCCTCGCTTGCTCCTCCCACAGCTCTCGTCACGCCTCCCTCGTCACATACCCCCATCGCCCCTCACAGGCCGTGGACTGTGCCTAAACCCCCCCCGGGGGGCCAGTCCACAGACATTTTTCATTTGATTTTGTTGCCATCACTCTGCATGAGGTGACGACTGTGGCAAAGGGAGCAAATTGGCATTACGTGTTTGAAATATATACATTTATATAGTTATAGTATAACGCATTTGTTTGTTTTAAACCGTAGGCTACACAGTTCTCACATAGAACCCCAGTCATTTACTGTACAACACTGCTACAGTTTTACATGACTAACTAGACACATAAAGGTTGACATGATGAATTAACTGTTGTTGAAACTGCATTCTGTTGCTTTTATAGTTACACATAAATCGGTTACTGAGCAAGTACATACAGTATTTTTACCGTACTGTGAATCATGGGATAAGCTTTAATATGATTTATAAGTTGAGCTATTGGTTATGATGTCAGTTTTGCGGTTAACTGATGTGAAGACACAAACAGTTTCAAACACTAATTGCAATAGAGAAGTAAAAGTTATGATTGCAGTTTTAACAGGGTGTCCGCGGGGTCTTAATAAGTATTAAAAGTTGATAAATACATTTTGAGAAAATGAAGGCCCTTAAAAAGTAAAAGTATTAAAGTCTTAAATCCCATTTTCCAAGGTATTCAATTTTGAATCATCTTTTCATATTTGTCCTAAGAGGTCATATGCTAAAGTTTGCTTGAATGTAATCATTGTGTAGGCAAATAGTGGGAGGTCCATTTACACCCGGTTGTTAAACAACATCGTTGACTAATGGTTCGTGCAAATGGTTGGAGGATAAAGAGTTGGAACCATGGCTGAAGGCTGTCTCTGGGAATAACCGTGAGGCGTACGGCTCTGTGTGTCAGAAGGCGGTTAGCGTAGCCTCTTTGTAATAAACCTTGCATTGGGTTAATTCTCTGCAGCTTCATTCCCACTATTCTGAATTACGTTACATTAATATGGAGTTATCACAAACTATGACTGTTTACTTGTGCTATCTTACAATCAGTATACAGTAAATGTAAGTTAAAGTGTCGCCAATGTAACCGATTAAAACTTGAAGTGGTGATGAGGTCTTAAAATATATGGATAGAGTCTTAAAAAAGGTCTTAAAAAGTATTAAATTTGGCTCCATGATTTCTGTATATACCCTGTTTAACCACTGCATAATCATTGTGACTAAATAAGATCCAGATTCTTTATCACTGTACACAAACGCAAGAAAGTGCAGAACTAGATCAGTGCAAAACAACACATTTTTATTCTCATCCTCATCTTCTCTCTTACAGGAATACCGCGGTATCTCAGCCAGCCTGAAGCGGCATTGGTTCGGGTGGGTGACAATCAGGTGCTGAGCTGTGAGGTAAATCCAGACCTGGTGTCTTTCATCCAGTGGGAGAGAAACAAAGAGCTGGTCCAGCTGGATGAGAGAGTCTTCGTCCTGTCGAACGGAGCTCTCGTCATCAGTAATGCCACAGAGACGGATGCAGGATTATATCGCTGTGTCATAGAAAACGCTGGGCCCATCAAGACCAGCGAGGAGGCCGAAATACAGATACTGCCTGGTAAGAAGAAAAGTGATGCTCAGTATTTTCAATTGATTCATAGAAGTTAAGATCCATTGGTGGCATACTATCACAAAAATATCTTTGCACATCCCTCATATTTTTAGTAGAAGCTATAATATCAGAGTAAGACATAATGGAAAAAGGGACAAATAAATGTTAAAAATGAATGTTAAATGTACACTCACAAAATTTAAATATCATACTGTACATATTAACATCATGGGACTATTGAACAAACCAAACCTCTGACCAACTTGCTCTGGATCTTTGAGATTGACCGATAATTTGAATATCGTCCGTGCTGATTGTGGCCCTCGATATAAAGTTTTTACATGGGTAATTTTCCCCAAAAATGCACGACACACGCTTTCAAAGAGGCCACGTGTAATTTATACTGAGGCTAAACTGAATGGAACTCATTTGTGTCTTATATTAAGCATGTTGAACACAAAGTGAGATATTACAGAATATAAATCAGGCCTAAAGCCCATTGCACATTGAGTCCGAAATTTGCGTCCGAAATTTCCGCACGTTAAAAAATAAATACGACCTCACGTTGTGTCAATCACATTTACACACTGCCTCCGATATTTTCGTCCGTCATAAAAAATTCGGACTGGGTTCGATTTTCTGCGTTTTCGCATCCGTAGCAAGCATTTTGAGTGGCCTTTTATAACAATTCAGAGACACCGTACAAACGAGAGGCAAATACGAAAAAATGCATACGAAAATTTCGGACTGTATGTGCAAAGACCTTAAAGCTCTGTCACCTGCTGGTTTTATCACACAAAACATAAAGCAGGAGGTTCGCAAATGCAGTCAAAGCAAAAAAAGTAAACATTTAATTTCCAAGACTTCTTTGGTCAATGGCCTGCTTTTCATTTTTTCGATCAAACGGGTCCGCTTATTAGCCAGTTGTGTAGTTTCTGAAGTGAAGGATGGAGACACACATAGGCTGACTGTGCATTCACTTCTCTTCTGCAGAAACGGGGGAGGAGAGGAGTTTGGAGTTCCTCCACGAACCTCAGATCGTTTCTAAAAGCATAGGCGAGACCGTGCTGTTCCCTTGTGTGGTGATGGGATATCCCACAGCCTCCGTCCGCTGGATGCATAAAGACCAGCTCATTGAGGAGAGGTGAGATCACAGTATCATCTCTTATGTTTGGACAGAACTGCACTTTTGACTTGACAGACTTCAAAGGCTGAGTAAATATTACGGTTCCAAAACCGGATACAAAACATGCGCTCCAATCAGACAGCCATCATCAGGTGCTTGGCAGTAACAGGGCATTAATTCCTCAGTTTCTGCCAGTGTGACTGACATGAGCTTTCAGTCCCGCTGTGGCAACAGTGTCCACTTTTAGCCATCAGTCTCCGTGTATGTGTGCTGTGGTGTTGGCACACAGCCCTTCCCAGCTGCCCGAGTAAATAATTAGAGTGACGGCGCCGCCTGAGAGGTGCAAATGCTAGTCAAGACTGCAAACCACACACGCACAAAATCTCTGTCACACACTTCAGGGCTGTTCACAGATTAGACCGAGTGACTGCTGTTTATGTACGCGATACATTCTCATTTGCTGCTATATGTCTGAATGTCACATGACATCCAGAGACTCGGAGCGCTGTACACCAGTGGAGCTCAACCTTTCTAACTACAAGCCTCTCTCATTGTCCACAAAAATATTTGAAGTTCTCCCACTCAGAATTTCATTCATTCATTTTAGTTGTTAAAGCACTTTACAACAGCACATGTAGACCAAGGTGCTGTACAATAAAATAAAAAGAATAATACATCAAACAAAATTTCTACCCAATAAATTGGTCTAGCACTGGCATAACTAGAAGGATGTATATTTTTATTTAGAAATTATTTATTATTTATATTTATATAGTGGCAGACGCTTTCATCCATTTTTTATCCATATACATTTCATCTGTATGTGTGTTCTCTGGGAATATTTTTATTATATTTTTGGGCTAAAAATAACAAAACTTTTTTATATTTTTAGTTGATTTTAATGCTTTTATCTGATTTTTAATAATAGTTTTGTCCTATTTTAAATCACCTTAAAGAGCCACGAAACACTAAACAACATTTATTTAGATGTAAACAAAGTTGGTTGTGTTGCACATCATAGAAAACAATGTTAGCAACTGTAAGTTATTACAGTAGAGAAAACTAGTTAATTTCTAGCTTTTTTGTGCTATTTCTGCCTTCCGGGTTTAAAATCCTCACCTGACCAACGTCAAAGGATGTGACGTGGCGATGTACATCGATGATGCGTCAGTGTCTCATTATTATTCATGAGACTATGTTTTCTTGACCAATGAGAAGACATTTCTTCTAATTATTCATGATAGCGCCTTGTGATAGGAGCGCCCGTCTTCCATGCCGGAACCTTCTCCGGTTTTTAATGGCTCTTCTTTCACAGCGTTCACGCCTGTTTTAATTGCATTTCTCAAAAACGACAGTGAGGTAGAATGTCGCTGAAAGGGGAGGTTTCGTGACACTTTAAGTCATCTTGAGGCCTCCTTGGAAGTTTGTTGAGACCCCCTAGTGGCCCCTTGGTTGAGAAACACTGTGTGGTAATTTTTGTTAGTATACAGCAGTGTAGATTTCTATTTGTTGAAAGTTTCACAAAAATATCATGGTACCTTTAGGGGTATCACAATATATCAGTATTGTCAATGAAGGTGCTATTAAAAACCATGATTATCGATATTGTGTTATTTGTACACGCATCGTAATTTTGTAAATAATTCAGCAGCACCCATTTATAGTTTTGCCTTTGTACATTCCTGTTTTCAAGTGTGATTTATTTACCAAAAAAGAGAAAACACAAAATTAACAAAGTGGAAAGAGGAGTTTGGCATCGTTTAGTTTTAAAAACATTTTAATAGATAAAATATTGTGTGATAATATCGTTAATGTGAATTATTTTGGCCACAATAACCGTGTAGTATAAATCTGATATTGTGACAGCCCTAGTACCCATTTCATTGCCATGGAATACATTGACATACATTGGTGTTGACATCTGTTACAATCATTTTGTCATAGTACCACCATTCCTCACGAAAATGTACTGTGAAGGTACTATGGTACAGTCATAGTATCGAATGGTAAAACCATATTGTTTGCCAGATTTTTGCTATTTATTTGTTATTAGATTGCTATTGTTTTTAGTGTTTTTTAGTGCATTACTATGTGTTTACCTGGTGTTATGGGTGGTTACTACAGTAGGCGGTTGCTTTACTGGGCCAAGTCAAAAGACCCAGCTATCAAATTTAAATAATTTTAAATGGAGATGTACCGATATATCTGCCATTAATCGGTATCAGTCAATAAAAGCATTTTTTTTATATTAATAGTCATTGGAGTAAGGTCTATATGAATTAGGAACATTCAGAAAGTTAAGAAATATTAATTGAATCTTCAGAACTGGTATTGGTATCGGTGGTTATCAGTATCGGTGGAGAAATTTAGTATCGGTGCATCTCAATTTTTTCTCAAAGGGGTCATATGGCACGAATACGTGTTTTTCTGTGTCTTTGGTGTGTTATAAGTTGCCCATGCATGTATTATACATGTAAAATTGCAAAAATTAAAGTGTCGGAACAAAAGATGCATTCTATCTTAAAGCGAATGCTCACCCAGACCTGCCTGAAACGCCTCGTGTAACCACACCCCCACAAATCTACGTCAGTTCGTGGTATGATTTGACTAAGACCGCCCAAATGTATACGCAAGTAAGGTGGGCGTACCTGTCAGTACAATTGCTTTGGAACCTGATGTTCCGAATATGGTAAGAGGCGTTACATTTCCGTCACATGCTTGCAGTATTCGACCAATCCCTAAGCACTGGTTAACTGGCCAATCATAGCACACCTCATTTTCAGAGCGAAGAGCTTTGTAAAAAATCTTCGCGTTTCAGAGAGGCGGGGCAAAGAGGAGATACAAACATCCACGGTATGTGGAAAATACAGCGTTTTTCGTGTATACACATTGCATTACATCTAAAACAAACAATAATATTTGTTTTAGCCGTATCAAATGACCCCTTTAATGTCTCTACTTTAAGTAAAGAGGATTTGACACCTGTTTCTACTGTTTAATAATCAGAGAGGTTACCTTCAGAACAGAGTCTATTAAGTGTAATTCTTTAAAAAAAAAGCAGACTCTGAGATTACCTAAAAACTGTTTTTTTTATTCTTGTGACTATTTAAAAAGATCCAGTAAAATTACCCACGTTCCTTTTGTTCCTGAAGACGAGGTTTGAACTGTCAGTATGTAATTGGGATGGTAAAGTAGAAGTGCAGAAGGAAGTATCTGTACAGTTTTTATTATCAGACAGTGATAGAATGAGGCATTCAAGCCTCTTTTTATCATATCTGAATGTATAAGAAGTTTTTTGTGTGCTAGCACAGCTTTAACGTCCTCGTGGCCCTTGACAGCGGCAGGCGCTATGGGGATTAACCGCAGTAACGGAGGGAGTCGGAGAGGCAGAACGAGAGCGCAGAGTTAGATGAAAGAGACCATGGCGATGAATGACTGTGGATTTTTTCATACTGGGGTCTGTAGAAAGTGACTTCAATCCCCAAGAACATAAGACACGATTTAAATGTCACACAAAGAATGTTCCTTGTCCTTTTTATCAAGCAGTACTTTAGAAATCCATTGAGGCAGATACAGCAAAGTGGCAATTTTTCTCCAGTCTATATCGTGTATATGAATATTTTAAGAATGTGAAATTTTCTTTGGGAATTATGCAAAACTTATCAGATGCATAGCAAAGACCCCAAATCACAGCTTTAATAATGGAAGAGAGTTCTGTCGTGTTTGATAGGGTTGGTTGCCATGTCGTTGCTAGGTGGATGGTCAGGACTGAACTATTTTTCATGCATGTTTTTGGGAACCAAGGACGTGTAGTTTTTATTGGCTAACTCTAGCGAATACTTTTGTAATGTTTTCTTACAAACACCATAAGCCTGTAAAATACTGATCATCTAGCAAACCATTAATCCAGTCCCCTTGTTCCCTTTTGTTCAGCTTTCTGGAACCCCATTTAAAATCTAATTTGCGGTCGATCACTGCATTCGCAATCCATAAAGGATATGTGAAATGATTGTGATATGGCCATTGGCAGAGTTGCTTATCAATGTTAATGGCCTATAATTTCAGCAGCCTTTTGTTGAGCATAAGTATTAACAAGATGAAGTGCTGTTTCACTGATATAACATTTATGCTTTTGGCATTAGCGCTGACACTCTAAGTGTGTAATGTTTAGCTCGAGGAAGGGTGCTGATGACTCTGAACAAATCACGGTGAAGCTGTGCTTTGGGACGTTGAGCTGAGACGCTCATGTGGACTCTGTAGGTTTGAGCTTGGCTTGAAATATTGCCTGATACTGCTGTGCTTCTTTCTTTGCATCATTTTCTCTTTTCTAACTGCTCTAATGACTTACAGATTCAAAGGTTGCCTACAATACGGTATAAACAAAGGCTCATTTAGATTACATTATACCATCAACTTAATAAAAACACTCTTAAAGGTATAGTTCACCCCCCCCAAATTTATAATGTCATAATTTATTCACCGTCATGTTGGTTAAAATGTTTATGTCTCAAAAGGATTATGAAAATAGAAGATAATTGAGAAATGTCTTAGTGGTTTTGGGTTCATGCAATGGAAGTCAATGTGTCATGATCCCGCCTTCCTAGAGGCTGTGTCTCTTGTTCTGGCGGACGGGATGATGACAGCCCCACTTCTTGTGTTTGTGTTGGATGTCATGCGCTCTTCTGTCTTGAGTCTTAGCCCCGCCCCCTTGTTTCCTTATTCATTATCCCATCATTATTTTACGCCCTACACCTGTCTCCCTCGTTACCTCTCCTTAGTTGCATCCCTATTTAAAGCCTTTGTGTTTGCTGTCTTGTGCTGCACAGTTTTGTGACCCCCACCATCATGTTTTGTCTGCCCTGTGAGTTTATTTAGTTAAAATTGAGCTTTGTTTTTATCTTGTCATGTTTTGGTTCTGTTTCCCCCTCGAGGGATTTTTAGTTATGTTTTCATGTCTTATAAAATAAAGACTTTTTGGTTTAGAGCTGTCTGCATCTGGGTTCTGTCCATGAGTTTCATGACACAATGGGGCCAGTGTTGTTTGGTTACCAACATCCTTCAAAATATCTTCTTTTGGTCCGGAACGTCATGAGAGTGACTAAATGATGTAAGAATTTTAATTTGCCGATAAACTATCCCTTTAACAACTTTGAAACTGCATAGCAACACCCTGGCAACCACGTAAAAACCTTGCATCATGGCGGACACTACACGTTTTCTTCACAAAGTTTATTGCTGTAGGTCAAAGAGCTTATTTATAGTCTATTTTAAGTGACTATTTATTTTTATACCCTGACCTTGTACTGTTTTCTGTTCCAGGGTTTTCCTCACACACTACACAACAGACAAACGACACAGTCCATCAGTCAACACAGATGGCGCTTCCTCAGCTCCCTTACAAGTGTATCGGGGGAAAAAGTGTTTTTCTAATGACGAAACCCAAACAGTGCTTTATTGACCGTGGAGTCATACCAACTGTTCTGATTCCGTGCCACTAGCTGTGTGCCCGTCTCTCAGGCTGGGAATCACTCCGCAGATAGGCCTGCTGATGAGTCACTGGGCAGGAAACCGAGAGAGATAATGGCAGGCTTGGAGATGCTCTCGATTCTCAGTGGGAATGTAACCACAGGCTGGATTTATTGAAGAATAAATAGTGAAGACTGGCACAATGAGCTGCTGGGAGGGAGGGCAGAAAATTGTGTAAAGAGAAATTGATAAAAGAGAGAGTGTGTGAATTTGCTGTTTGTGTATCCCCAGTTAAATCATTTATGGTCTCGCCTAGCTGGACTTTTGACTGTCAGCATAAAGTGCAAATTCATGCCAAGAGATGCCCATTTTGACAGGAAGTTGCTGTTTGATTGTTAATTGGTAATTGACCCTCGGGGGGGTCGCAAGGCCGCGAGGGCGGGGTCGCAAGATGATTCCCAGAAATTAGAAAAGGCGTACTTTATCTAGAAGTCTAACAAAATATAAAAATGTTAGTTAAGTCAAAAATAAAACCATGCAGATAATAAGCCACTAGCCTTTCGAATTTCCTTCCCCTCGATCTCGACTGTGTTCTTTTGTGTTGTCATTATGCTCGTGTTTGGATAGACCTAATAAGTGCATGTGCGCAGTTGCGCGCAACGTTTGTAAACTTTAACCGCCTCCGAGGACAGTGGGGGTCTCGAGTCACTGGCACTGTTATTTTGGGGGTCGTGTCCTGAAAAGTTTGGGAACCCCTGTTTTAAGACATCTGTTTTTACATGTGTCTGTATCTTTTTTCAGAAAAGCGGCTTTAGAATGGTTGCATCAAATTCCGTCTCTCATGCAGCTCTCAGCAACACGTGCAGCCGCTACCAAAGCCACTGCATGTGCGTTTCAATCGGAGAGTCGCATCCAGTGTGGACAAAATAAAAAATTATAATGAGTTCTAATGCGTTTCTAATGTCTTTTGTCGTGTCGCGTCCGGTGTAGACACGGTGATATAGGTTTGAAATGTCAAGAGGGCGAGTAAATTATGACAGAATTTTCGGTTTGGGTGAACTATTCTCTTAAGACAAGTCGGGTGCTCCCTCAGGAACCCTTTTTAGGTCTTGGAAAAAACAGATTTTTTACTTCTTGAGCATGCTGCAATGCACTGTATTGGATGCTTGCAAGGTTTGTGACATCATAGCCCTGTTCAGAGTATTCAGTTCCGCAGTCAATGTAACCGAGTTCATTTATCTGGAAGTGAAGAAGCTGTTTTTTGTCACTGGAGGAAAAGAACCTTGTGGCTGCCTCTCCATTTTTGCCTCTCATTCTCTCTCCGTCCCTTTTTTCCTCGTTTCGTCCCTTTAGAAATGTCTATGGCCTCTCCCTGCACTCAGCAGCTAATGACACATCCAGAGCTAAATGTAGCCTCGTCCGCCAGTTCATTCAGACCTCTAATGTCTGTGCATATTACGCAGGTTGTGGCTTTGGGCTGTATAGTAATGTGCTAATCAAAATATCGGTTTACCATTGGAAGCACTGACAAAACAAATAAAGAAAGGTATGAAGATGGTCCCACTGGGAAAAAACAAGCACTCTGAGTTGTTATAAGAACGGAGCTCCTCATATTGATTTTTTCACGTTTTTTCCCTCTCTTTTGAGCTGTTTTATTTCAGGCTGCGTTCTATAAAAGTGTAGCGCGCATCCCATTAGACAAACCACAGCTGGGAGAGCACAGGATTCAGAAAATAACATAAAATTACCTCATATGGGTTTTGACTTGGAATGTTTTCCTACTTTGAAGTCTCTAAATATGCGGTGTGGTCCCAACTCCCAACACAGCCCGTTCCAGAGAAGGATATTCAGTGTAAACAGACACACCTGCACATCACAATTCTCTAGATTAATTTTGCTTTGCATGTCATCTAGTATTCGCTGGTGCTCAGAATGCACAATGCTGTCAAAAGTAATAAATATGAATGAAATCATAATCTAAAAGTATACATAAAAGTTACAATACTGGTTTATATAGCAGCGGTTGAGAGTTCTTTGAGTAGGACATTTTGAAGAACATCGGTAACCAACCAACTCCATTGACACAAAACCACTGAGACATTTTTCAAAATATCTTCTAGAAAGTGTCATATGCAGGTTTTGAATGACACGAAGGGGAATAAATTGACAGCATTTATATTTTGGGGTTAACCAACTCCAGCCATCTACAGTACCAGCTGCTGGTTTTAACCGGATTTTCCAGCATAACCCTTGCTGGTGGCATCAAATGGCATGTATTCATGCTTGGCAAAGCATCAGTAGATGCTCTGTTTAGAGTCACAGCCGTAGAGCTGAACAGTTAAGGGTGGAGTTCATGCCAGAACCTTCGGAGCCGTTGACAAGGCAGTCTTTCATCTCACTTCATAGTATCTTATGGCTGCATCAGTCACAGACGGGCTGTTCCGAGGCAGGTTGGGTCAGCGCCACCGGTAGTTTGGTGTTGGATTACTGTTGACGGATACCAGTAGTTTGGCCTCGGAACTGCACATCGAGAATGGGTGGCGGTATAAGCAACGCTAGCACGGTACACATTAGTTCCGGGTTATTTGGAGCAATTCCACACGCGTCCCGTAAAGATTACTGCTCCCTCGATACTCCTAATGCAGCCGCGTTCTTGAATGAGGAATAGTTTTAGGGACTCCTCGATTGACACGCACATGCAGTGGCTTTGGTAGTAGCTGCACGTGTTGCTGAGAGCTGCATGAGGGAATTCACAACTAATTGAAAGCTCTTTTTGATGCAGTCGGCTGTCCGTTGTGTAATGCAGACAAATGAAAAAAAATGAAAAAAGAAATAACCCTCTCTCTTTCTCTCAACAGGTAGTGGTCTAGCTTTTGTTGAAACCAGTAACTTTGTATTGGCACCTATTGCATTATTGCTCCTGTATGACATATCGCTTATTGCTCCTTAAACTCTTTGTAAGTCGCTTTGGATAAAAGCGTCTGCTAAATGACTAAATGTAAATGTAATGCATTTTTAATGATAGACACTCACCTAACACCTGAAAATCTGAATGCAGTCCCCTGTTCGGTTGCTCGATGGAACAGCACGGATTTATATTTATTTGTTTGGTTTGGTGTTGTGTTGTGTTGTGCTGTGTAAATATTCTCATTTGTGGATTCAAGTTAAAATTAAAACTAGATCATTGATACTAGTTACATTGTAGTCTTTTGATCAGTTGAAAAGGAAGAACTTTTTGCAAAAGTTGCAAAAACATAGCTATTAATTTAATACTGTGTCTACAAATGAAGGCCCGTCCACACCAACAGACGATTTTAAGAGTGTCCGCTGCAGATTCATGAATTGAAATGAAATTTTGTCTGTCAATATTTTAAGAAATTCACTCTCAGAATGACCATAAGTACAGTGCCGTTCAAAAGTTTATTCATAACTTGAGATTTTGTTTCAAAATTGTAGAATAACAAAAAACTCATCAAAAGAGTGATGTGATGTTGTAAATGATGTTGTGACTTAAACTTAAACTAATCAAAGCCATGTTATGTTTTGGTATCTCCAAAGTAGCTTCCATTTGCCTTGAATTTGCAGAATTGATATTTTATACGCCGGTTTCTTCAATTCTTACCCTGAGATGCATTTTAAACAGTATTGAAGTAGTTCCTGATCATGCTGGGCTCTCATTGGCTGCCTTTTCCTCATTATTTAGTCCAAATAATCCATTTCAAAAACTTTATTAAATAAATGTTTTGTTGTCTAATGAAAGAAGTTATTATGTTTTCACAATTAAGTTTTTTGTCTAGAAAAGTATATAATCAGATGCTTTAGCTCAAAAGACCGAAATCTCAGTCAGGTAATTCTCTAAATGTTTAAACAGTAGTGTACACTATATTGTTTCTCCGTATTGTTATCATTATTGCTAATTGTTAATCTCTTAAATTTAGATTTTTAAAACATTATCGTCTTTGGACTGGCTAACTAAAAATTGCACAATGCTTTTCTTAAGACAGCTGTAAGCATTTTCATATAACACTCTTACCAAAATGTCTCAAAGTTAGTCAGACTAATTGTCTTGACACAGTTAATGGTTGTATTTTTGTGACTGGCCCCTGTACACTCAAACAAGCCTTTGAGGTGAAAAAGCTATAGAGTCGACCTGAGTGTTTCTAAACCCAATAGTACAAAGACCCCCTTTATGAGCCCTGCTGGTTTTCCTCGGGGATGTGAGGTAGGTGTGATGATGGAGGTAGAGTGCAGTTTTACTGTTGGAGACTTTCCACAGGATTGGAATGCTTGTTATTTATAAGGGCATGTTTTCTTGTTTATTTAATACATTGGCTAATTTATACCAGCTAATATGAGTCTGATGCTGTTGTTCTGCTAGCATTGAATTCATTATTTATACATTATAGTGTAGATTGAATTTGTCCAGCCCAACCATGTACACCTGTTGTCAAAATTATTTTAAGAAAATTCAACATTATAAATATAAATCTATATAAATATTTATCGGTAATTTTTTGTTACCGATCATTTTCTCATAAGCAACTTTCTCTCTCCTAAATGACTCTCCAGTCCTATTATCCATTGTGGCTTTTTATTTGTTTATTGTTGTTTTATTAAGATTGCATTAAGATGTCGTCATTTTATGTACCAGTATTATTACTGCAAACTATTAAAAGCATGCGTATCTGGGTTTCATACTGTACTCTTGCAAATTTTGTTGACCTATTCTGCTTTTACGTTATCATATTGACCTGCTGAGGTGGATGAAAAACTGAAGGTTAAGCACGTCCATTCACTTGAGCCCCTTATATAAAAAAGACACTATTCCTTTTTTGTACATTTCTGTGCAGAATGCCTTTAATCAAAAGAGGCTTACTATACATTATTACAGGATCAGTCCTTCTGCAGTAACCCAGGGTTATTTTTCTTGCTTAAGGGTGAAATGGTGTCGGTTCTTGACTCCTGGTGGGGAGCTGAACTATAGTTCAACCACAGTTTTGATGCAGGCTTTGTTATGATGCTATCTATAGAAGCTTATCTGTTAGCAGAAAGACGATACCGTACTTAGGATTTGTTGTTTACGGGTTATGTCTTCATTTGACTTTCTGCAGGGAGTGTATTGACTGTGCTTTTTCTCCTCTCTGCACAGGAAGAGCCGCTTTGAGCTGCTTGGTGGGGGAAGTCTGCAGATCTTCAATTTGACAAAGGAAGATGCTGGCATATACACTTGCCAGGCGGACAACGTCAATGCATCCATTGAAGCCCAGGCTGAGCTCACAGTGAAAGGTAAAGTAAAGCCTTAATGCTTAAAGGCATGACTGTAGTTTGTATCCTAATACACATTACAGGAACCATTGTGCATGATTTATCATTGCAAGATATTACATGCACGTTTTGTTAAGCATAATTACTTTTTCCACCAAGTTTAGTGCCAACCTACATTTGTTTATCTTGTTAAATGTCTGTTGACATTAAGTGAAATAGGTTGTCAACACACTTCCACGTTGGTATTAAGGTGACTTTAGTGTCATACTAAAAACTGTTCTTTCTTCTTGCGTCGTAAGGCAGGAGCATTGCATAATCTTGATGACATTATATTCTGTCATTTATTTCCACGCACTGGTGCGTGAAACACGTTTACAGAAACGGGTTGAGTATTCGGGTAGGACTGACACAGAAGAGCATCGAGAAAGCATGAGATGTGATTGTGTGAGGATGAAGAGGACGTAAGGTGGTTCAGACTGCCGTGAAATCGCATTGAATAGAACAGAACCTGAAATTTATTTTCCAACTGTAGATTTCATGCAGATATGTGGTGTGTAATGAGCTTTGGTCATCTGTCCGTCTGCTGAGAATTGATACTACAGTCTGACCAGTAGATGAAAGAAGCTGAAGGGAAGCCCACACGACTCTTCCTTCTGACTTTGTCTTGGAGCGCTAGTACAGTAGCAGAAACACACACTTATATATCAGTGTTACATGTTGTTGTGTAGACCCCAAAATTAAATGTTCTATTTTTAATTTTTGAATTAAAATTTCTAAACACAATATTGCAACAAGACAAAGATGTTTGCGAACACAACATTACAAAGTTACCATAGCTGAAAACCTGTATTATTATATTTAGTTAATATATAATACAAAATAAAAAAAATGGAATTACATAACCAGAAATGAATCTGTCTTTAGTAGTTTAGTAGTTCCTGTTCAAGAGATTTAAGAAGACTTTACAGCTCTAATAAAAACAAGCTTTAGTGAATAATTTATGTATCCAAGTGCTCTAACCGTTATATGACATTTCTGCTTTAAACCCTCTGGAATAGTCTATGATTTTCAAGTCCTTTTTTGCTAACGCTTTTTCTTTAACTTTCTCTGTTTAAATGTCACCCAGCCGTGCACAAACACAGTTATGCATGTATTGAAGTTCTGCATGCATAACGTGTAAATAATGCAGTAACGTGTGTTAGTGTATGAGGGTCAAACTGATTTGCGAGTGTCTGATCTCGGTGGATTTTGTTATAGGTGAGAAACCCAGAATCCTGTTAAACTTTCATATGCATCTTTTCTGTGCTGCACAGAACAGAAGGGATCAGCTTGTAGGCGTCTGTTTCTCAGCCTGTTCTGAAATGCAGGTGAAAAAACAGAATCAACAGTGTGTGTGGAGGTTTGACATTGTCTGGAACAGCAGGAAACCTGAGACATGCTCTGTGAAGGCAGTGAGAAGACCAGAGATGGTTTTTCATTCCTGTAGAATGTGTGGTGAGAATGTATAAGCGATCAATGGATAAGATCAAGTTTAGCCTAGCGTTTTCCTCTTGGTATATTCAGTTTCGCTCCCAAATATACAGAGGTAAAATGAGGAAATGAAATCTTATTTTTAATCTCTGATGTTGTTACTGTATATTTAAGATTAAGGGCCATGTACAGTACATAAGAAGTGTGTATGATGACACACACATTTTCTGCAAACCAGTAAACACCAATCCCACATTCTCTGTGTGTGTGTCACTGGGGTTCTAGGTGTAGCATATTGTTTGAGATAAGCTACCATGATCCATCTGTCCCATGTGAAGCTGGTGTAAGCAGGAACCCAGCAGTGTGTGACAAGTGTTTTTCAGCAGGTTGCATGTGCAGACCTCAGCAAACCACAGGAGGACATAGTAACAGACATTCATCATCTCACCTCTGTCAGTTTAACTTTACAATGGGCCTTGTTTGTCAATGGACCAGTTTTATATGGACTCTTATTTTTTTGTCATTTTAAGTATATAATGAAATCTTAAAGTTCCAATATGTAATTTTTTGGAGGGCTATTATTGACAGAAATGCAATATAAATATACATAACTGTCTTCAAAGGTGTATAAAGTAGGGTTGTCACGGTACCATAAACATGTCTTATGATACTATACCAGCTGAAGTATCTCGATACCAAGTAGTATCACGATGCTGTGCCATATAATTCAAATCTATACAAAAAACACAGATTTAGATTAAACATTTTGTATTTACTATAGTAAACTGTATTATACTTTGCACGAGAATATGTTGTTGTATTAACTGTAGTAATTGGATAAATTGTAGCAAATACATTTACATTTAGTCATTTGTAAATACTATAAATACTGTAGTATACTTAAATATTTACTATGATAAGACTCAAAAACACTAGTATCTATGAGTTTTAGTAGTTTACTGTAGTAAATACTAAAGTACACTAGATCATTTTTCACGTAGGAACTAATTCAAATGTTGGACAAATTTAATTGATACAACAGTCTTTATAAAGGGAAATATTAGGCTTACTTTAAATGCAGAATTAAAACGGCCAGTAGGTGGTGTCAATTTTCCACTGAGTTAGTGAATCATTTAACCAACTCGCCAATTTGAATCATTAACTCGTCCGAGACATTCAAAACACACATTAATTTTGGAGATAAACACCGCAAAAATGCAGATGTAAGTGTTTAAATAAATATTAATGCGCATATGCAACATTAACTACGATACTACCGTTTCAAAAATAGAGAGGCATCGCGGGTATTTTGAAGCTTTAGCATCGCGATGCTGCCGTAGCACCGGTACACCGTGCAACCCTAGTATAAAGACCTTACGTAATGAAATGTTATGTTTTTATTACCTTAGAATGAGCTATTTATATCAACATACTGTACACCACGGGTCCTCTTGCATGGAATTTGCCATGTTGTTTCTACAGTAGCCCTAAATGGACTAATTGCTCTACAGAGCGTGTTTTGTAAATACGTTATCTCCTTCGGCAAAGAAGCGAAAACGTGACGACATCTTAGTCCTGTGTCAGCCACCGTAGTGCTTCGAAAAGGAGGGGTGAGCGGAGTGAGCCATTGGTCAACGCTAGATGCCTCTAAATTTCTTACACTGGACCTTTAAAGATATTCGCTTAACATTTTAATTTTGTTATTATGGAGCCCCTTTAGGGACATGGTGGTGGAAAAAATGAGAGGGAAGAGAAAAATATTTTTTAAAGCTTTTGCGTTATCTCGCAAAACTTTTGCGTTCCCCGAGAAACATTGCGTTCTCTCGCAAACATATTTGCGTTCCCTCGCAAACATATTTGCATTATCTCGCAAAACATTCAAACGTCCTGTTGTCCTGCGCCGTACATTAACAATGGTTAGCGGTTCATAGTAGATTCCCAATAACTCGTGAGCTAAACGT